>NC_060268.1:39177212-39429538 GCF_021613505.1 Equus quagga
GTTCACAGCTACCTGTCACTATCAGATGCCTTTTTATTCTTGAGGGCTTTCCTTAAAGTTGCAAAAGTCAGGAGGACCTAAGGCTGTCTGTATGGACATGTTTAAACATGAATGAATGTTTTTGAAGTTAATGTTATTGTCTGTGATGTTATTTGAAGCAAAGTTAGAACCCTTCCGTTTCATGCATTACTATTATTTATTGCTTTTACTAGCAGGTCATTTTCTGCCCTTTTATTTTTCACTATCTTCTCAGTTCTACTCATTGACTTATAACGAGAAGGGCTCAAACCTCAGGAGACGACACCCTCAAACTTTCACTTGACAAGCTGTTGGCCCTGGGAGAACAGGTAGATCTGGAAAATTCAGATCAAGAGTCTTTTCTTCTAGGGTTATTTACATTTTTAAAAGGGAAAAATGTTACTGTTTTTGTTATACAAGTCAAGTCTTTTGAGGCTACTGAAAACCTCATACTCTCAGGAAACCAGAGGAATAATTATTTGCTGCTAAAACAGCACCTTCCGAATGCTTTTGTGCTAAATAGATGGACAAGTACACAAGCTGCCACGTTAGAATTTTCCAGTGCTCTCCTGTCAGACAGGGACATTATGATTGGAGCCAGAACCCAGAGTTTTGTACCAAGTAGTCAGGAACACACTTGTGTTCATGCTGAATCCGGAAATAAACCCAAGATGATGTTTAAGTTCAGCATGAAATAAACAGTATTTTAGAGGGCAAACAGCTCAGGAGTCAGAATAATAAGAGACTAGGAATGAAAATAAGGATGTGTGGATAAATGTGCTCTTTTCTCGCCACATTCAGTCAAAAATGTGGATGCCATCATCGGGGCCAAGGATGTCCCCAAGCGTGATCCAAGTCAGATTCCACCCACCCACTTCAGGAAAATAATTTAGAAAATCCTAAGAATTCAAACATTCTTTTACTGGCTCCAACAAAAGAATCAAGAAAAGTCTGTGGGACTTTTAGGCAGCTCTTAGTTGATTAGAATAAAATTATTATTATAAATATGTCAGAACACGTTTATTCCCATAAAAAATGGGAATTCTTCATGTCAGCCAAGGCAGCTGCTGTGGAGTAACTAAAGTCAATCTTTTGTTCCTAAACGTTTTCCGCTAACTATAATTAAACTAAGGAACATGCGAAGGGCAATGGGTTTCCATATGGAGTAGAATACTAAAAATTGCTCCAAAATCAATTATCCTACCGGGTTTTATTTATAGAGCTCCCAAATAGGAGATTTAGATAACATTTACTCCCTCCAAATGTTCTTGTTTCTCTCTGGAGCACAGAGCAGGGAGGCAGGGGGTTTAGCACCTGACTTCTAGGGTCAATGTGAAGATTCTGCAGACGAGAAGGCTGTGCCAAGACACATTCTAATTGGTAAAGGTCACTCCGAACATAAGAGTGGGTTTGCCATGTTTTGCCTCAAACCTAACACAACAAAATAGGAACCATCATGCAGAAACATCAAACGTTTCTTCTTGTCACCTATGACTTTGGCCTACAGAAGAGCAATGACTATGAAATGCCCTGTCCTCCTGGTCATCATGCTTGCCCCCTCCATGCAGCACAGAATAAAAAGGAACCAGGCTTATGATGTCACGAGAGAGAAGAATGAACAAACGAGGAAGAATGAAGCCCCCGAGAGGTGAGGTGCGTGGCTGAGCCCCAGGCTCAAAGTCCGCATTTGTGCTTCCACCACTAAGGCATCAGGACTCCTTCCTGGAGGTACATCCTCACTAGGCCATCTGGTCCCCAGAGCTCAGGGACACCTGGGCAATGCCCTGGGGGTGCCTGAGGGCTGCCAGTGGTGATGTGAGGCCAGCTCCCCAGTTCAGGTCCCTCCTTCCCCATTCCACCCACAGCAAAGCAGCACAACACTCTACCGCTCCACCTGCCATCTATCTCATCCCGTGCTGATGGGGAGAACTCTGGGTGCGGCGCAGCCAGTAGGTCTTCCTGGGGGTGCTCAGCAGTTCCCACACACTCACCACTTCCTCTTGAAGCTGCCCTGGGTGTCCAGCATGCTCTCAGCCAGGGCTGCACAGCCCTGCAGGCTAGAGGGTGGACTGGGTCCACCCAGCAGCTTCGGCCTTCAGCAACTGCCCGAAGCACTCTGAGCCTGCTCTCCAAAAGCAGCAGCTCATCAACAGTTTTTACTCTGTCCACTCTCCAGATGTCAAGCTCGGTCACCCATCTGGCCCAGCAGCTGGGGAAAGAATTCTTGTGATCGCTGGAAGGCCCCGCTCTGCGGGAGCGCCAAGGGCAAGGGCTAAGCTTCTGTCTGAGCATGATCGAAGGCAGGTTTAACTGAGACAGCAAATCCTCCATGATCAGCAGTGTCGACACGCAGCCAGGGCTCAGTATCCAGCAGCTGCTCTCACACTGCCAGCATGGAGCACACTTCAAGGAGGCTCTTTAAATGTGCAGGAGGGACCTGCCTGATGAGACTCCGCTGGCTGAGAGCGACTCCATCAACTGCACAAAGGGACAAGGAGAAAGCATAGCAGCCACCGCCCTTCCTCTTCCACAGATGAAACACCCCAAAGGGAGGCAAATCTCCACTAATAAAGTCAATGGGGGATGTTTCAAATATTCTACGGGTCACATTTTGTACCAACTACCTCATCCAACGTTGACATAAATGACTGGTGCAGGTGGTGCTGTGATTTATGAAGCGGGAGGGATGGAGGCCGAGAGGGGCACGTGTGAGAAGGTAGCGCTGTCGGCAACAGTCTAAGCTGAAGCAGCTCTCAAACAGTGCATGTTCTTTGGGGCTAATGTGTTGAAACTGTCAGCCGAGTGACTCCGACCACCAGCTGTGCCCAAACACTTTATGGTGCTCAAGCGGGGGAAGCCGGCTGCAATGCTTCAAGCTGTCATTGTCTGCAGCTCCCGATCCTGCCCCTTCAGCTGCTGTGTCTGTCAGGGTGGCCGGGACCGGTCAACTGGTTGGAACCATATTTGCTATTTCTGTGCTAGGATGTGAGTAAGTACATGCCATGGCAAGTCAGACAAGGATATGAGTCAGATTATCATAAAGTGTTGAAAAGAACTGATCTTAAAAGCATCCTGAGAGCATCACGCTGTGCTCCACCACTGGCAAGGAGCTACAGTCTGAAGACACTTACAAGTACTAAGCAAAGGAGAAACCCCAAAGATCACTGATGATTAGAATTGGCCAAAGGTCTACAAACGAAAAGAAATGGAAAAGGCTGAAGCCAAAATCTAGAGATCTTAAAACTCAGAGGTAAACGTATGATTTCACTCACATGTGGAAGATAAACCCACACATGGATAGAGAGCAGATCAGTGGTTACCAGAGGGGAAGGGGGCGGGGAGTGGGCGAAAGGGGTAAAGGGGCACATATATATGGTGACTGATAAAAACTAGACTATTCATGGGGGAGCATGATGCAGTCTATACAGAAACTGATATATAATAATCTATGCCTGAAATTACACAATGTTATAAACCAATATGACCTCAACAAGATAATTAAATTTTAAAAATTCAGAAGTAAAAAGAAAGATTTATTACCAGGACCACATGTTTCTCCAGCATACTTCGGTCAGACATTTAGAGACAGCAAAACCTGGGCAGGCTGGAAAAGCTGTGGAACATGACTGTTTTATTTTCCATTTAAAACAAAACATTTTATCTGAGAGCAACTTTTATGAGGCCAAATTAATGGTCCTAAACTGACTCTTAAAAAAAAAAATCTATTGGCACTGAGGTGTAAACATACAAAAAAGATGTCTATCTGTCACACTATTTGTAAGAGTGAAAAATTATTAACCATCACAATATTCACGAATTAGTTAAACTATGTTATGTCCCTTTGATGGAACCTAATCAGCTGTTAAAAAGAATAAAGTAATTTGAATATACTGGCACGGAATGATGTCTGCGAGAGACTGCTATGATGAAAACAAGTCATAGAAAATGTGCATGGTCATGGCATTTCTGTTCTGTGTATGCACAGGAAAAAGTCTCTAAGGAGCCAGAGAAAACCATTAATAATTGTTATTTGTGACAGAGAGACATTTTTGTATACTCTTGTTCATTGCTTGAATCCTTTACAATAAATGTTACTTTTCTATCAGAAAATGAAACCAACAAAGATGTTTATGAGAGAAGAATAGCATTAACCTGGCTTTTTCTATAAGAGCGATGTTCTTGGAGGCCTCAGCTCCTAATGGCCCGAGTCCCTGATGGAATGGGTGAAGGCCCAGCGAGGTAGTGAGAGCTCTGGGAGTGCCTGGTGGCTTCAGGTCAGCATTTCTGAAACACCACCAGGAAGAATGGCTCATAGACCTCGGAAGCCCTTTCTTTATCCCTGTCACAGGACTCTTGCCTTCTGGCTCCCGGCATGTCCTACAGCCTGTGTAACTGTGCTTTTGCTTCAGGAGTGCTGCGGGAGTTCACGGCCTGGCCCTGACCCACGGCCGTGACACAGACAGGTCACCGCTCAACCTTGGCATGCCACCACGTCCCAACATGGTTCGACTGATGTGCTGTTCAACAGGCTGTGAAGAGTTATCAGCGAGAAGTGACAGCAGCAGTTCATCTGCTCTATCTTCTCCCTGCCAGCAAAACATGAGGAACGATCCTTTGTTTCAAGGGCCAGGGTGAGGGGAACTTGACCTGTCGCTGTGACGCAGGCATCATCCCAGTGCACTTCCGGGCAGGAATTTCTGTAAGTAAACTGTGTCCTCTGGTTGGCCCCTGATGGCCCCTTTCTCCAGGAGGGTGGGAGGGACAGCAGGCCCATCTGCTTAATCAGAATGCACGGGTCTGGAAATAGCTACTGCCTCAGCCTTGCTTTCTGAAGGCTGAAGGAGCCCAGACGTCGCTATTCTTCACAAGCATCTTCCAGTCTCCCTAGATCGCCTCTGAACACTTTCTCAACTCTGCTTCCCTTGGGTGATTCCTATTCATCCTCCAGATTCTGGCTCACATGTCATTTCCTCTGGGGAGCCTTTCACAACACCCCAAGGCCAGGCCAGGTCCCCTTACACCCTGATATGCGGTCCCCATCACCGAGTGCTGGTCCCAGCTCTTATTTTCCATTTTTTTCAGTGACAACTTGATTAACGTCTGTCTCCCTCACTAGAACATAAGCCCCTCGAGGGCAGCAATGGTACCTGTTTTTGCTGATCCCCAGTGTGCAGAACACGGTCCAGGGCCAAGCAGATACCAGCAAAGCTCAGTCAGTGGAAGGCGCCGCAGAGGCAGCCAGGCTGGAGCATGTGTCAGGCGGGAGTGGGCAGAGGAGATGGGAGGGCTTCTCTCCCTTGCAGTGACGAGCTCACCTCCTCTATTTTTGTCATGTGTGTCCAAGTGAATGGTCAGCAAGCGATACGTCCCCTCTTAAAGTCTGAAGATTTATCTGAGGTGGGTACTAGCAGTAGACAACAGTATTTAAAGGAATTAAGGTTATGGCTAAGGCTCCAGAAAGTTTCTCCATTGAAATGGCAGAACCTTGGATGCTCTAACTCCCTGGTTATTTCTTGGGGCCCCTTCAGCTCTGGACCCCAGGGCTGCTCAGGGATGCTGGGGGTGTCCTGGAGGATGGATAGGATACAACAGGGATACAAATCCTCCACCAACATGAGAGAGAGTCTCAGCCAGCACTGGGGGAGGACAGGGTGGGGTGGGCACTGACCTCGGCTGATGCGCTGCTTCTCCCCAGACAGGATCCCAGGGCTGTCGATGATGCTGATGCTCTTCAAGACCTGATTGGGCAGCTGGGAGCACATGAATCTGGAAGACAGGGACCAAAGGTGGGATGAGACACTGCGCATCACAGAGCGGTCTAACTGCGGAGCTCCCTGCCTCTCTGGGCTGCTGACATCCTCTGTCAGGCGGGGACTCGCAGGAGACTGACGCACCTCCGCTGGTGCTCCGGAGACCAGATGCTGGACCACAGGGCAGGTGTGGCAGGGTGCCCTGGCATCTGCTGCTACCTGCTGCCGGGTCCCTTACTGTTAAGTGTGATTTTAGCTAACATTTAGTGGAAGCTCAGGTATTTTACAAACATCATCTCATTTGCTCCTCATATTAACCTCATGAGGAAGAAATTACTGTTAACCTCAGAGAGGTTGAGTCACTTGCTCACTGTCACTCAGAGCTGGACCTTAAACCCAGGTCAGCCTGACTCCAAAGCCCACCAGCGTCACCTGCCCTCCTCCATGATGCTCCTGGCCCAGCATGCTGGGCTCCTCCTCCCAGCGAATCCCAGGCCTCCCCAGGGTCACTGCCTCACTGGGTTGGAGCATCCCTAACATGACAGTGGAGGTACTGGGGCCTGTTTTCACTGTCTGATGCCTCAGGGACTCAGCATCCAGCCTGGCACCTGCTGTGGCTTGAGGCTCAGGGTGGGGCATGCACCTGTGGGCAACACCCCAAGTCCTCCGGGTGCCTCGGAGTCCTAGGGGTGCCCTAAGAGCAGAGGAAGGGGCGGGGTGGGGGAAGACCTTGGCCAAGCTTCTCCAAGCTGTCTTCCTTGTCCATCACTTCCGCGATACCACCTCCTCCTTCTCATCTCAACCCCCCTCCTGTGGCTGCCCTGGTGTCGGCCTCCTGGAAGCAGAGCGGAGTGGCAGGAAAATCGCGGCCTGTGGGTCAGCAGATCTGGGGTCAGGTTCAGCTCAGCCTGTGCCAATAACTTGCTGTGGGATCCTGGACAAGAGGTTTCCCCTCTCTGGGCCTTAGTTTCCTCACGTGTAAATGGAGACATCCGGACCAGGGCCTGGCGAGGTCTTTTTTAGCTTTAACACTGCGTAACTGAAGTAGCTGAGGGAAGTGCTCCGTTATTCCACCCCTGGCAACAGAGCCCGAGGCGGTTCGCTCCTAGGCACTGTGTGTGTTATAAGGCATAAACTGTAGAGTGCCTCTCCTTTTCCTGGACAGCCACGCGTTGCTTAATAAGGGGCATGTGTCCTGAGAAATACATCATAAGGAGATTTCATCATTGTGTGAATACCATGAAGTGTGTTACACAAACCTGGATGGTATAGCCTGCTATCCACCTAGGCTATGGGGTACGAATCCTATGGGACCCTGTCCTGTATGTGGTCCGTCATTGACTGAAACATTGTTATGAGGCGCCTGATTGTACCGTAAGCAGCTAACTTCTGCATCTGTGTGGGCAGAAAGCTTGGAAAGCTCAATTCTTCCATTCAGGGGAACTGGTGGGATTACTCAGAAAGTAAATATGCTGGGAATGCAGGCCAGGGAGGCCTGCCCGGCCTTCACGGCGCACACGTGGACAGCAAGCCCCACGGACAGGGTGGGGACATAGCCGGAGGAGCAGGGGTGGGCAACCCCGAGCAAGAGGTACAGTTCCCAGCATTTCAAAATAACTTTCTTTGAAGGTGCTCGGGACAAGTTTCTCATACTGTCTTTCCTGTATTTTCAAGGCAGCCCAGGAAGATAAGGAAAAGAAACACCGTTATTCAATTCTCTAGAATTGGGGTAGGAACAGAGTTCTGAGCACATCTATGGCGGCCCACATTTCTTGTCAGTAATGATTCAGTCTCTTATCATAGTCCCGTCCTTTTTATCAGACGGCTTGAGACCTTTGGCAATGTGAAAAAAATTGCACATATGTGAAACCATTTTATGTAAAATATTCCTGTGAGAGGCTGATCTTTTTCCAAAAACACACGCTCACACTCGATATCAATTTTTCCAAAACATAAAACCCCTGGATTCTAGTGTGAAGTTAACAGAAAGATTCAAAATTTATAAACTGTCCACTCCCTCTGTGCAAAGCAACGTTTCAACAATTCTCAAGCCTCCTGATGTGAAAGCCAAGGCGAAATGTGTGAGCTACAAAACAAGATGCGGTCCGATGTGGTGACATTACCACACAATAAACAAGGGAGCAGGCGAGGGGCCAGGACAGATAACTGTGGTGGGGGAAAGAGGAGGACCAGGGGGAGGAGGGAGGGCGGAAGGGGAGGAGGGGGAAGGAGGGAAGAGGAAGGGGGGGGAGGGAGGAAGGAAAGGGGGTTGGGGAGGGGGAGGACGAGGAGGAGGAGGAGCAAGCTCTCCAGGGGCACCCCAAGAGAGGGTGGTTGGGGTTGTGTGTGCAAAGCTGGGCTCCACTCCATGACAGAAAGTAGGGGGGCATGTTGGGCGGGTGGGCAAGGGAGCACAGAGCACAAGTGAGCTTTCAGACCCCCGTGTGGGGGCACAGCTCATGCTCTAGGGGTTAGAACCACATGTTTTCTTAAATAGTTATGCTGTAATCAGAAAAAAACCCTAATGCAATGCTGTTAGAGCGATCTTGTCTTACTTTGAGGCTCTAAGAGAGGAAGGGGAAGAGCAGGTTACTTATTAGGTACACCACAGTCAGCACAGGTCAGTCCCTGCTTTGGTCTGTCTGCTGAAATGTTCCTAAGCACAGATTTGCTGTCCCAAGATGGATTTCCTACTCCTCCCAGAGGGACTAACATAAAATGCGCCCATGCCTCGCTGTCTACATTTCACAGGAAATATTCAGACATGGGCTGGTGAAGCCCAGGAGCCTCACGTAAGCTTTTATGAAGTGTCTCCCTCACCCAGGGCTGACCTGACACACTCTGTTTTCTCATAGAAGGAGGGGAGGAGCGGACCAAACCCTACGCTGGGCCCCATTCCGTCACCCACCCCAACCAAGGAAGGCTCAGGGGTTGCAGAAAGCGGGTAGCTAAGGGAATGGTCTGGGCTGTAAGGTCTTGGCCAGTGGCTAGGAGTCCCGCCCACAGGAGAAGGAGGAGGTGAGAGGAATAGAGTTCTTAAAATCGCCTCCGGACACTAACATTCTGATTCAATGATCAACATTTTAAAAAAACAGGCAGTCCCTTAATACTGCTTTTGATTTCCAAACAATATAGTGATATCCAGCAGTTCCAGTAATAACAAAATAGCACAAGCATTCCCTGACACTTACTGCGTGTCAGGCACTGTTCTAAGCACTTTCCGTACACATTAACTCACTCGATCCTCGCCACAACCTCAGAGGGAGGGCTGTGCACCACCATCTTAGGAGGGAGGAGACTGGGGCACAGAGGGGTCACATACCACAACTTGCCAAGTCACACGGCTGACAAGGGATGGAGCTGGGGTGCTATCCCGGCAGTGCTGACTCCAGAGTCCAGGTTCTTGACTACTAGGCTGCTCCTACCACTTCATGCACTTGAACCACTGCCGTGTACCTTTATCACACAGAGGGCAACATCCTGAAACAAAGGAGTGACATGCCACAGCCCTGGAAGTCCGTGCCAAAGAGGCTCCCGTGTGTGCGACCTGCTCCCTACCTACAGGTGGAGAGCAGGGCAGCAAACAGGAGGCAGAAGACCCGGCTTGGGCTCACTCACCCTTTGACTTTGTGTGGGTTTCTGAGCAATGCTACCAGCCTGAGGACTCTCAGGCTGTCATTAGGTTCAAATAAACCTAAACTTGCAATGGAGAGAGTATGCAGCTGTTTCAAAGCACCTCCTTCCAGCCCAGCTCACTTCATTGATGACAGTAAGACCGGAGAGACTACACGACTTCCTAAGTTTGCACAGTAAATACCACACGATATGCAAAAAGACTTTGACAACTAACCTGTAACAATTACTAATACACGGTCCTGCCACAAATGGCTGATCAACCTTCCACTGCCCAGGAGGAATTCAGTTTCACATCCAGACTCTAAGAAGCCCATGGTGACCCCTTAGATCAAATCTGAGATCAAATCAAATCAAATTCTTAATCCTTCAGACGAAAAAAAAAAAAAACCCAGCAATTTTGCTGGTGAATCAAGAGTGATTCTTGGCAAGAGTCTCTTTTCCTTAATCTCCGTGGCTAAGTGCACTGCTGGAGCCAGCCTGTGTCTGGACTGACGCTGTGTGCCCACATTAAGTCAGCTTCTAAAAAATTCCCAATGGTACTAAGGGACTATGTAATATTCCTAGTCTAAAAAAAGTCTATTTAATGAAGCCTCATTTAATTAGAAACATAGAGGTAAAAATAGAGTATAAGTCCAAAAACACATGTATGCATTCTATTGTTGCTAAATCATTACACAAATGTAAGACAGTAGAGTTTTTTTAATCATCACCATCATCAGGCCTGGATAAAATGATTGGACTCCTGGAAGTACTGTTCAGACTCCTTCAGCTCAAAAGGAAGTTTCAAAATTTCAATTCTTAAGGCCAGTGATCACAGTTATTTTTCAAAAAGAAAGGGGCAATGAAGAAGTAAATGAGACTCAGAATTTCTTCTGTGGAAGACTACCTTTTAAAATTATACTAGATCCTACATTAAAAACAACATCTGTAGCTATCTGGATTTAAAAAGAAGACTACCATTTTTAGAAAAGTAGATTGAGGGAAAAACATGAATCCAATTCAAAAGCAGACTGCAGGGGGAAACGTCGGATGCCAATTCCTGACTCTTCTCGAACTGACGGAAACACACTGGCGGTTCCCAGGACGCGTGCCCTCAGGGTGCCGTTGGTGTGTGCATCTCCTCCACCGGGAGGTGGAACTGCCTCCTCATAGCAGACTTTGGAACTCCAACAACCACATCCCCATGCAGCAACTCCAACCTAGGTCCGTCTGTGGAATTCCTCTCGAAAGTGGAGCAGCACAGCGGAGTCTTAGAATGTCACATTAAAGTTGTTTCCACAGAACTCTTTTTGTTTTAGACTCAGCTCTTTCTTCTATTATCCAAGTACGGAATTTCTATAATGTGAGACTGCCTTTTTGGGAATTTGTCTTCAATTCTCGGAAGCGCCCTGTAGAACCCCTGTCATTTTCTTAGAAACCAGCGTTGGAGATTGACACTCAGGCTCCACCGCTTTGCTTAATGCTTTGAGGCTGGTGTCACCCTCCAGGCATCATCGGGTATCACCTGGCAAAGGACTAAACTCTTTTAAAGATGCCCCTGGGAGCCGATGTCCAAGCCAATGCCCTGTAATGAGAGGGCCAGGGTAATGAGACCCATCCCAGGGTGACCAGTGGTTGCCCGGTGGGGTGGCAGGGGAAAGTTCTCCTCAGCAGACAACCAATTCTCTTCCCTACTCAGGACTGTATTTTGACCTGGCTCCCAGAAAAGATGCTGTGGAAAAATGAGTCTGCCTGCCTTTAGAGCTAATCCTGCTGGTGTCCCCCAGGGAGGCCATAATTACGCACACACCTTTGAGCACCCTACACTAGCTGACTCTTTCTTACATAAGTGCTGGGTGAAACAGCAGCATTGTCAGGTGGATACGGGATACGACTTAATCAGGCTGTTTACTCTTAAGTATGCTATTAATATACATGAGGTCCATGCTGACACAGGAGCGTCACATAGGCATGGCCATCAGGATGGCTGGAAGGACAGAAACTCCTCTTTGCTGGTGCTTCCTGAGGTGCAGGGTGATAGAGAGAAGGGAAGAGGAAACCCAAATTCTAATCCTGTCTCCGCCTCTTCTTGGGTAAGTCATTTTACTTCTTTGCTCTCAGTTTTCTCATCTCTAAAATGGCCATAGTATCATCTGTCTTATTAACTCTGAAAAGGTAGTGTATATGAAATCATTAATCTATAATTTGGGATATAATCATTATCATCTTCATCATCCTTCCTGGCAGGCTATACTAAGGACAGCCTTACAAGGTAGATAGAGGGCAGTAGGCACTCATTTTTAGCCCAAATGTCATGCCATTTGGCAGCTCAGTACAGTGGGCACCAGCAGGACCCTGGGCCAGACCGCCCGGGTTCCAATGCCAGCACTGCCACTTTTCAGCTGAGTGACCCCCTGGAAGTTAAATTAACCTCTCTATGCATCAATTCCTCCTCTCTACGTTGGGGATAATAGTGGCACCGATGTCATGGGATTTTTGTGAGGAGTTAGAGCTAATATACAAGTTTAGCACAGTAGCCGACACAGAGTAAACGTCATATAATTATCTGTTGTTATTTTTCTATGTATTCTGAATTTAACACTGGATTCTATAACGCATGGATTATTTTCAGCAAATTTTAAATGCTGAGATAATGAACCTCACCATTCAAAATCTTTCCCAAATGCTTCTTTTCCATACTCATCTGCTGTATGTTTGGGATTTGGGGAAAAAAAAAATAAACTTGTTAGGAAAGTAAGTCATCTGCCAAAATAAAACAAGCCAATAGCCATTTTTCCTGGTTTTTGTCCTTGTGAATATGGACTTCGCAAAATGGGAATTTGCAAAAAGTGGCAGCTTATTTCTTTTTTAAGCCTTTGTCAGTCAAAAAGAGTGAAACTAAGGGCAGTAATGAAACCACAGGATTCTAGGCAGCCTTCCACGGAGAAGGATCCTGTGCCCTGCACCTTCCAGGGCCTCCGGAACCCTCTAGGGTCAGTCTTGGGACAGGAAGCCTGGCTGTTCCCTGCCCTGTGACCATGGCTCCCTGCAAGGCCCTGACGGGGGAGCTTCTTGTCCCACTCCCCCTCAGCTGTGGTCCACTCCATCCTGAGGGACCCTCTGGTGTTCTCCCACCCGGGCTCAACCCCACTTCTCCCACAAGGAGATGCTCTGGTGCCAAACAGGGCTGCTCTGAAGTGGAGGACTAAACTCCTCCGGAGGAGAGAGTCCTGAAGGTGGGAAAACTCCTCTGGACAGAATTCTGCAAATCACTGTCAGCAACAAGATGGAACGTCTCTGTGACTCCACCTACATCATCTGCACATTTCTGTTAATCCTACCGCCACTTTCCCTTGCTGCCACTTGGATGCTTTCTTTGATTTGTGATGGGAGCATAACAAAGCCCTTAAAGGACAGCACAGGTCCCGAGAGAGTCCAGTTATGTACAGAAGGCACCCGTGGAGGTTGCCAGGGGGGCCCTCGGTAGAGCCACGGCACAGCACCCGGGCACATCATTCACTCCACAGTCCTTGTGAACGGTGCCCTCTGGGGCTGTGCGACGAGGGCCTTAGCAGTCAGCTGGGAGGAGCCTTTCCTATTGTTAAGAACATCTAAAAAGGAGAAGAGCAGTTCAAGTCTCTTGTCTGTTGGTTCTAGTCCCACGTCTCTCTAAAGGGGTTTGGATGACCCCCTACCAGGCTCTGCACCCTCCACAGCCCGCTCCCCCAGACCAACCAGTCTAAAGTGGCAGACTTATAAAAGAGAGGAATGGAGGGGCAAGGGGAATGACAGGAAAGAAGAATGAAAAGGTTTTTTTTTTTTTTTTTTTTAAAAAAAAGGCCAGGAGGAGTGACAAAGAGGAGGAGGGGAGGCAGGTAAGAAGGTAAGAGCAGATCATGTCTGAAAGGGCAGAGCTGCATCCAGGAGAGGCTGCTGGCTTGTTCTCTGCCCCTGCGCCCCTTCATGTCACTGGGAACTCTGAGGAAGGGTTAGTGGGCAGCAGAAATACAACACATCTCCAGTGAAGACAGAACCACAGTGACCCCAGGACTTCACATCTACACAATAACGACCATGTAACAAAATGAACTTTTGGTGTTGTTTTGACTCTATTTCCCCTGCCCCGTTCTAATGAATAAGGAAGCAGCTCAAAGCACGGGAGTGAGAAGCATAAGGGACAGCCAGGGAGGTGGGGTGACCTGTCCTGGAGTAATCAACAGACTAAATCTGGGTGTCAGGTAAACTTCAGGGGCCCTCTTGGCTAAGCTCTCTGTGCAGGAAGGAGGCCCCAGCACACCACACCTGAGAGCTGGCCATCTAGCCACCACTTAACATTGCCAGTGACGGGGGGCTCACTACCTCACAAGGCAACTTGATTTATTTTTGTGCAGCTCGAATTATTAGAAATTTGTTGCTTCTACTGTGTAGCCTTATAATGTCCAATCCTGGGCCTTAGCTCTGCCCTCTGAAGCCACCCAGAATAGGTATAAACGATCATTTCCTACGATAACCTTTCGAATATCTGAATATGATAAGCATACTCTCTATAGCCTCTCTCTTCTAGAACAGACATGCTCCGTTCTTCTGTTTTTGAACCTTTACACATAATTAGCAAGAATTCACAGAAAAGGTTTAAAACAACCTGATCCAAGATGGCAGTTTGCTGGTCCTTACCGATTCAGGAAAGCATTTCCAAAGCGACTAAGCTTTCGAAACGGCTTTTTGGGGTCCACGACTAGAGCATTCCCTGGGGTGCTGCCCTCCGTCTCCCCGTACATCACGGCGATGAAGGAATCGGTGGTGGGCTCTGGACCAATCCTCATGCCGGGGAAATCTTGCTCCAGTAAGTATCTGGGAAAGAGGAAAAGACAAGAAACTCAGCATGTTGTCACAAGAGGTCAGACAGTTTCCTGTTTAACATAACCATTTACAAACCTAGAAATAGAACCCCCAAGACAAGGAGAATGATTAGCATTACATTTTTCTGCTAATAGTGAATTTTCAAAGCTTAAAATCTACAGACCTACTTTCCCCCCAGTGTAGGGAGCCTAGGGAAGGAGGTCAGGCGTCTTGCAGATTCGCTGGGCTTTCTCAAAGTGCACCTTTGCTCAGCACGCGGTTCTCGTTTGCGGTTCCCTTGGCGCAACAGACACCACCCAGAGAAGTGCACCCAGTCATCTCCTAGGCATCCTAGAAGGCCCTACTCAGGTCCATCTCCTTTAGGGAAGCACCCCTGCCCCCAGTGTGGTGGGGATGCGTCCTCTTTGGGCCCTGGGCACCCTGTACTCGCCATGGGTACTACACTCCTCTGTCTGAAGGTCCTTGCAGGCAGGCCCCGTCTATGGCCAGATGCATATCCCCAGCACCCGGCACTGTGCCTGCCCACAGATGGCACTCAGTATAGTGGATGAAATAATGAAGCATCTTCTTCCTTGTCCCTGGCAATCAATGAGGCCGCCACATCCTCCCTTGTGCATTTTACAGCTCTCTTGGGCTCCTGGAGGTCGTGGCCATGGAAGACGATCTCCAAAGAACTCAGCAGCAACAGAGGCTGCTATGGGCATGGGGGTGAAGGAGGGGGGGCTCAGATTAGATGTCACCAGGGCCATGGCTAGCCCTGTGTACAAATTGGAAAAGATGCCCCTCGTTCTAGGCAGACACAGCCCTGCACTCGGATCACAGACAGCAAGCAGGACACTAGCTGGATATTACCCCCCACAGCCTCCCTGCCAGGTGCCTTCATATAGTTTAACCTGCACAACTGTATACAGTGGCCCTAGCAAACGTCATTGAGGGTCCTTATTCAGGGGGCAGGAGACCAACTGATGTGATATACAGCACAGGACTGGCTCAATGACACGGTTGGGGTGGGGCAAGGGAGCCAGAGGCAGAGCGGTGGGGAGAGTCTGCTTTCTGTGGGAAATGGCTGAGTCCTAACATAGCTCTTCCCTACCCCACCAGCACTCCATTCACTGAAGCCACTCAGACACCCTCCCGCCCTCCCCACCAAGATTCTTTCCGTGATGTAGGAACACACTTATGTGTATTCAAGCATATATGGGATGCGGGGGCAAAGACCCCTCCCTCCTTCCTTTGCAACCAAGGGGAACACGAAAAAGGGACTATTTGGGAACACATCTTCCTCATTACCCAGCAACAGGTGGAAATGCGACACCTTCAGAGAACACTTGACAGTGACTGTGAACGGGTCCTGGGGTGGGGGGCAGTGGAAGAGAAGCCCTGTTTGCGGGGACGGGGGCAGAGCTGTGTCCCAGCCCCGCCAGGGAGACGATCTTCACCCTGGGGACGAGGCTCACGGGCAGAAACCCACATGACTTCCTCTAGCTCCCCACTCCTGCAGCTAACAATCGAGCTGGTCCTAAATGATCTCTTTGTTTCTAAAATGTTCTGCCTGATCAAATTTAAGGCCAGAACCTGTGATTTTATTTCCAGGGACAGAGGGAAAGAACTGAACTGTTAACTGTCCAATAAAATTTTGCCATCTTTCTAAGAATAAGAAATTAAGCCACTCTTTAGATCTCTGTTTGCTATGTAAATAAAATCAAAATTGTCCAGCAATCTTAGCACGATATCTTGTAAATATTTAATTGATTTCAGTGCTAGTTTTAACGTCATCCAAATCTTCTACATTTCTGTGAAGTTGTGGAGTACCAGCCTAGATGCATCATTCAAGCATGTCCCCTAAATTTAGAGTAAATGTGGAAAAAATGTCAGATAATAGCACCCAGCATTTACCAAGAACTCCCTATTTACCTGGTGTGGTACAAAGCCCTAATGTGCACAACCGTTTCATTTAATCCCAACACTCTGAGGTGGGTGCTAACACCATCCTCATTTTATAGGTGGGAAAACTCAGGCATCAGACAGGCTAAGCAACCTGCCCAAGGTCACACAGTAAGGGCTTCAGTGGAAATGGAATACAGATAGTTGGACTCCAGTTCTTGTGCAGACTGGGTTCAAGCTCGTGGTTTGCCTAGAGTTGAGGAGCATGAGGGCAGTGCAGGGCCCTCACGCAGAGTGTGCCCATGGGCACAGGCTCCACGACCTGCAGCTTCCTCAAAGTGAGGGAAAAGAGCTCTCCAGAGTGCTCTCCTGCACGGTCCTGGGGCTGCCCCATGCACAAGGGGCCGGCTCTCCCATTCTCCCCGGAGAGAAGCTGGGGAGAGGAGGTGCTATTTTTTTAAACATGTTCAAATTTAATTTTCAAAATTTTTCAAAACGTTTCCGGGCACCTAGTAGACTAGTAAATACCCTTAAGCACAGAAATGCTCCTGTTTATAAATTCTTGTGCAATTCCACACCAATCTCAGAAATCTTGGTAAAAGCTACAGTGACGGCGTCTCACACCTTGTGGAACTCGAGCACAGACAGAGTGCACATGGTGTGTGGATCTCACACACACAGATGGACGTGGAATTTAGCTTTTACAGCCACTCTGGGCGCTCAGGTCCGAAGTCACCCAGCAGCAAAGCCAGAATTCAAGTCCAGATCACACCCCTCCCATGTCCAACTTGATTCCCATGCCCCACGGCCCGGACGAGGCTACGCCAGGAGGCCTGTGGGAGAGACGGAGGAAGGGGAGAGGGCCGGGGCTTGGAAGAACAGCAGCCAATGTCACCAGGCTCCCTGCAGCACGCACAGTTCCCAACTGACTAAAGGGAACCTTTGTTCAAGGGTTGGTATGAAACTTGACAGGCGCCTTCCCTCAATGTTAACAGCAACGGTTCGCTGGCCAAGGCAGCGTACGAAAGGTCACACACACCAATAAAACAGACAAAGCCAACAAGAACTGTCGCACTACCTTTTAGGGGAAGAGCTCAGAGTTGAGTTCCACCTTGGGTGGCTCTCTGTGATACGGCCACTCCTCAGCACCTTCCCAGGGCTGGGTGGGGGAGGATCCTCCAGCTCCAGGCTGCCGGGAGGTGAGCAGGGGGCTCAGGCAGGGGTGGTGGGAGTGTGGGTGCCGTAGTCCAGCAGCGAGTCACCAGCGAGGCAGTAACTCACTCACACACAAAGGTGTGTAAGGCAGACCGTCCTTGCCAAGGAGTGCCTGAACTGCTTCCTGATGTTTCGTTTACATACAAAGCACAGAAAACCCCACTAATTTTGGAATAACGGGGTTTCAATGAAAAACCTAAAGTATGAAATTATTTAAAGTAGAGCAGGTGTTTCTCACTTTCAAGTTCATACTGTAAGAGAAGCTAGAATTTCCTAAGGAACGACCCTGCCAAAGAGAACTTGAACGAATAATCATTTTTGAAGGTTGCTGCTAATGTGAATCAGGATGAAGTAAAAGATGCCCGCTGAACTGTGACCTTGGGAAATTATTCAATCTCCGAGTCCCAGGCAGAGAGGAAGAGCCTGAACTAGGAAGAATTACTGGATTATATAGCTTGCTTACATTATTAATTTGCTTCGTGATACTTTCTTCCACAGATAACAAAAAGCCAAAAATCAATGTTCAATTTCACTATCAAAGTAATGCCAATTAAAGATTTAGCATATTAGCACTTTAAAAAACTCATAATACTCAACGCTCCTGAAGGTGCAGTGAAATAAACACCCTTATATATGTTGGTGGGGGAATAAGTTGGTATAACCTCAGCAGAAAGCAATTTGATACTTTGTGTTAAATGCCTTTAAAATGGGGTAACTCTACTTTTTGAAATCTATCCTTAGGAAAAATCCTAGACACATGAAAAAGATTTTGCATGATGTCCATTGTAGCATTATCTATAACAGCAAAAAAAAATTTAAAAAAACATGTGTTCTCTTCCCCATAGCTTGTATCTCCTTCTACTACAATATAAAATTTACTTATCTATTATTATTTGTTATTTATTCCCTGTCTCCCGCTGGGGGAGTGTAAGCCCCATCAGGGCTTCTTGTCCGTTCGGTTCACTAACGCTTCTCATATGCTTGGAAGTCTCTGGCACAGGGCTGGGGTGCTCAATGCCCCCAGATGCCTGCATGTTGAACAGCACCTCCTTAGCGAGGCCTTCCCACGAGCACCCTGACAAAAGGAGCCTCTCCAGTCTGTCTGATCCCCCTCCACCTCCCCCTCCATTACCCTACTCATAGCACTTACCATATCTGAAATTATCTCATGTTACTGTTTGGGTGTTATTATCCCAGGATGGTAGAAGCACCTTGAGAGGGGCCCTCATTGGTCTGGCTCACTACCGCATCCTCAGCATCCAACACGGCATCTGGGACACGGTAGGTGCAGAACCAGCATCTGTGCTGACGGACTTCTCCCCTCATCCAGTGGCCATCAGGCTCCAGCCTCCCTCTCTCACTTCTCTGCTTCCTCATCACACCTCATTTGGGCGCTGGCCACTCCATGCTTCCCAGCTGCCTCCCAGCCCCCTTCTCCCCGATCTGCCCTGGAAGATCAGATTCTTTTTCTAAAGCACTGCTTTAATCAGACAGCCTTCACTAACGCCCCACTCTTTCCCAGAAAACTTCCCTTCGCGCACCTCCACCAGTCTCTCCCTTCTACCTCACAGTCTGGGCTCTTGCTCCTCTCCTATTATGGACCTCCTTCCCTCCTTGATTAGCCTTTTCCAGGATCGAAATACCTGTCCCCGTCTTCCCTCACTTCATCTCTTCTGTCTGGTGGGGAATCACGTCTCATGAGCTCCACTCTCTATGCTACCCATTCTTTAAGTCACTTTACAAAACATCACCTCCTCCAGGGCAGTCCTCCCTGATCACTCCAGGACCTTTTTTTTGGCCACTTCCCACCTCCCGTTCTCTTGTGGAGCTCCTCATGGAACATCTAGTACTGGCGTTACCTGTGGGCCTATTTCTTCTCTTCTGACAGGTTGTGATTTCCTGCAGGGCAGTCCACACACCAGAACTTCAGAGCCCCAGAGTCTCATAGGAATCACCTGCTTCGACCCCATGTCTCCACAGGTGAAGAGACTGAGGATTAGAGCAGGAAAGTGACATGCTGCCGGTCAAACTCACTAGTGGCCGTGCAGGACTCGGAGCTCCTCCCTCCTGGCCCGGGGTCTTTGCTTTTACACCAGGCTCAGTCCCATAGCCTTGAGGTCCCACACAGCCCCCAGCTCCTGGTACCCTAAGTAGGACCTGTCAGATACAGGAGTTAATATATGACCCTCTGAGCTGATGGCCCAGAAGAGTTTGTACGCTGGGGGACTGTGGAACTCAGACACACTTATGTCATACTGCGGGGCACGGAGGCACGTGTCATGTGCAGTGAGGGGACTAAGAACAAACCAGGACACAGAGTACCTGACATGAGCAAGTGGGAATGAAGTGATGAGGTTCAAAACCAGCACCCGTAAAGGAGGAGTCTGAGTGGATCCTGAGGTGCGATGTTTGTGTAAATGGGTTACCCACACAGCCACAGGCACGAGGCTCAGCAATTGTGTTCAACATTTTTTCTTCTTTTTTGACACCTCAGAGGCTTGCCCAAAGCTATGAGTTCCAGGCACTTTGCGTTGTTATCTGCAATAACAAGAATTCAAAGGAACAAGAGGCCACAGGAAGACTACAGAAAAGAATCCACTGAGGTTCAGAGCTGATTAGCCCCCCAACAGGCATCCTGTGCGTTAGACGGGGCATTTGTCCCCGGCTCCAGCTTGCTCTCCTTTTCCTGTGTTCTCAGAGAGGGCTGCCAACTCCAGTGGTGATTGCTCCGAGTCTCCAGCCAGGCCGGCAACGTAAAAAGGCAGAGACATTTGGAGTCCAAGCAGCTGGGCGGAGGGGGGGTTGGGAGGATGGGAAACCACCAGGGACATCTCCTTGTCCCTGTCAGCTGAGGGCCACGGTTTGCCCCACACAGATGGCTCCCGGGCACTCTGGCTGCCATGCTCAGTCTGGGCTCAAGGACCTGCTTTCAAACAAGCGTATATGTGGACAGTGTCTTTTTTCTTCCATTGCTTAGGCTAGAAACTTTTTTTTAACTTCATAGAAAAAAAGTCATTTGTGATAAGGGGATGAAGAAAATCTTCCAGATGATGAAAAGTCCCTCAACATACTCAAACACCATCTTCTCAGAGATGGGTTTAAGAATGACTAACAAACTATAAGAGGCACATTATTCAAGGACAGACACCCGAAATTGCAGCTGCAAACTTGGTCCCCCCCCGAGTACTCATCCATGCACGCGGTCTGGGTTTTGACGGTCACATTTGTCCTTGGAATACTGGAAAAGGCATTAATCGTTTTAGTAATACACCTAACGTCTCAGGACTTGTTATGTGCTGAATAAATTTACTTCATCCTTAGTACCTCATGGGGTAGGTGCTATTCTTCCCCCGTTTTATAGATGAGAAAACTAAGACTCAAACACATTAAGTGGTTTATTAGAACCTAGGATTTCTTACTCGTCCTGCATTCTGTGAATCATCACAAATGCCCAAATCTAAGACTTTTTAGTAGGTATTTATTAAGTAAACACTCTAAAAAGTAAGATGACACATGTATTTGGGGTGCTTTTGAGCATTATTTTTAAATTCTCAAGCCAAAATCTAGAGAAATGGCTTGCGTAATTATAATCAGGATTTAAAAAAATATACATCTTTCTGCATACACTATCATCTGTGCCTAGAGTTTGAGGGTTCAATTCACTGATACAGTCTGGGACTTTTTTTTTTTTTGAGGACGATTCATCAGCCACCAATCCTCTTTTTGCTGAGGAAGACTGGCCCTGAGCTAACATCCTTGCCCATCTTCCTCTACTTTATTTGTGGGACGCCTGCCACAGCATGGCTTCCCAAGCACTGCCACGTCTGCACCCAGGATCCGAAGTGGGGAACCCCGGGCCGGTGAAGTGGAACGTGTGCACTTAACCGCTGCACCACCAGGGCAGGCCCTGGCATGGGACATTTTTTTTTTTTTTTAAGATTTTTATTTTTCCTTTTTCTCCCCAAAGCCCCCCGGTACATAGTTGTGTATTTTTCTTAGTTGTGGGTCTTTCTAGCTATGGCATGCGAGACGCCTCCTCACCATGGCCTGATGAGCGGCGCCATGTCCGCACCCAAGATCCGAACCAGCGAAACCCTGGCCCTCCAAAGCGGAGTGAGTGAACTTAAGCACTCGGCCACGGGGCGGCTGCATGGGACATTTTTTAAAAGAGCTTTAAACCAACGGCAACAGTCATTTTATCCCTTTGAGTGTTACTAAGGGTTTAAACAATAGAGATGTAAAAGAAATATATAAAGTACAACTTGCGAGTTCAGTTGGAGAAGCAGCTTTATTTCCTTACTTTTAAATCCAGGGCTATGAGGTTAAACACATTTCAATTCATAATGAGCGTTGGAAAGTTCTCCATAATGCAGTTTTTATTGATAATACCTGATCCACTACTTCACTAGGAGAGGGGCTGAAAACAAAAGGTTCGACTTTCAACTCCGGTTTGTCTTGAATCTGGAAATGATGTTTGTAAAGCAAGTTTCTTTTGTTTCTCTTCATGTTTAATACCAAGAAGTAGAAGTGGGAGAAGAATCAAATGTTTATTATCACAAAAGTCTTATAAAATGGTCCAGAATAGACAATTATTTCCTAGCAAGTTAGTACCACCACCACCACATACAACAACTGTTATGACACCATGTGGGACAGTTTCTAAGGCATTTCCCACCTGTTTCATCACCTCATCCTCACTGTCGCTGGAGCAGGTATTTTTACCCCTAACTTATAGAAAACTGTGCTTATGACTAGGTAAGCAGCTTGCAGGAGACCACACTATAATGACTACTTTGAACATTTTGATATATTTCGATCCAGTCATTTCTCTGTGAATATAATTTTTTCTTTATCAAATTGGGATCCAAGTGTTTAAACAATTTTGCATCTAGATTTTTCACCGTTAGTTTTTCCTCATGCCACTAAAAATTCTTCGAAGGCACAACTTTTAATGGCTGCATGCTATTCCAAGGTGAATATGTATGAATTTAGTTTGCCATTTCCTTACTGTTGGGCATTAAATAGCTTCCCATTTCTTGCTTTTAAAAATAACGCTGAGATAAACATCCCTGAACAGACATCTCATCTACTTTAAAATTTTAATTTTCTTGGAGTTATTGGAAAACTGTCAGACCAAGCTTCACTTCCATTTTAAAACTATACGTCTTCTTTAAGCTTGAAATCTAGCTTTTATTTTCATTTTTGTTTTTCCTTAGTTAAATCTTTGACGTTATCATCAGGACTGCTTGTTCAGATAACATCATCTTTGAAACTGCTGTGCCTACCAAAGGAATGGACATTAGCCTGTTGGACCGGGAAAGTGGAACGGGCTGGGTAAAGCCTTGTCACATCTCTGTTTTTCCAGCTATCAATGGAGTTTAAAGTACACGGGGCTGAGATGTGTCTAAAGCACACTGCTGTCTAACCTAAGCCAATCCCTGAGCTATTCCACTCCACCTTCCATGCTATTCTGGAACGAGGGTGGAAGAAAGGGAAAGGAAGGAAAGGAAGAAGAAGAAAGGGAGAGGAAGTTTACGGGAATCAAAGGCAACATACCTCCCAGTTTCTTCCTGTCCTGTTTATTTTTCCAGTCATTCCTTTGCTCATGCAATGAAGATCTATTAAGTGTTTTCTATGTTATGACTTGTAATTTATGAATCAGACAACAGACTTCAGGCTGACCTGGGAGCACTATAAGGTTTCATGAGGAGGCTATAGGATATAGTATTTCCCAAAGGTGCTTGACTATAGAACCATCTTTTCTTTGAACACCTATTAGTAATCTCCCAGAATTGCATTCCACAGAACACAGGTTAAAGGAAAAGGTTAAAAGGCATTTAGTAAAACTCAACATTTATTCTAATTTTTTCAAATGAAATTCTTTTAAAATTAGTAATAGAAGGATAATATCTTAACGTGATTAATTTATAAAATATTAAACCAACAGCTAACATCATATCTTAAGGTGCAAAACAAAGGCATGACCATTAAAATGAGAAGCTTGAGGGGACCGACCCCATGGTGTAGCAGTTAAGTTTGGTGTACTCCGCTTTGATGGCCCAGGTTCACAGGTTCAGATCCCAGGCACGGACCTACAACACTCGTCAGCCATGCTGTGGTGGCAAACCACATATAAAGTGGAGGTAGACTGGTGCAGATGTTACCTCAGGGCAAATCTTCATCAAGCAAAAACAAAAGAGGAAGACTGGCAACAGATGTTAGCTCAGGGCTAATCTTCCTCAGGAAAAAAAAATTAGAAGCTTGATATGAATGCTCACTTCCCAATACAATAAAATACAAAACAGAAGAGGAAATAAAGTAATCCTGAATGTAACTGATACAGCTGTCAATCTAGAAAATCCAAGAGAATCTACCGAAAAGTTATCAGAATAACTTGAATCAAATGAACAGATACAAAACAAAAACACAAAAAAAATCAGTAGCTATCTCACATCCCAGTAATACCTAGTTGGCAAATATAAAGGAAAAAAAAATCTGATTCACAAAAGAGTATAAAATACCCCAAAACAACATTAATCAAAGTATATAGAACCTGTATGAGTAAATCAGGCACCTTCCTGGGATATAAAAAAGAAGGTCTGAGTAAAAGCAATGCTGGGTTCCCGCTTGGGAAGAGCAAATGCCAAGACATAAAGCAGTCAACACAAATGGATCCCAGCGGGATCATCTGGGAAGAATCTAATGAAATAATTTCAAGGTTCCTCTGAAAGAACAACAGGAAATGATGATTGACAGTATTTGGAAAGCAAAGAGAAATGAGCTCAGAAGGGTATGCACTACCACTTATTAAAGAATGTTTTAAAGTGATAATACGTAAGACAGTATGCTGCAGGTATAAGATGCCACCAACAGAATAAAAGAACGGGAGAGAAAGGTCCCAAAAGGTCCCGACATTTAATAAGTCAGCCTCTGAGGGAGCCTCATGCGACAGTGGGAAAAGATAGGATTACTCAAAAAATAGTGTTAAAAAAGAAAAAAAAACCCAAAATGAACACTTTTGAAACAGATTTCACTTCCAAGGGTGTTAAAGAGTTAAATATTTTAAAAAGCCTACCTAATAAAAGAAAATATAGGTGACTATTTACTGAATCTTAGCATAAACAAGGATTTTCTAGGCATAAGAGTGATAAAAGACATCATGAAAGAGGAAAAAAATGTTAGATTTGACACAAATATTAAATATATCTGCACGTCAAAAATTATCATAAAAAATTTAAAAGACAAACCTCAAACTGGAAAAATACTTATAATAGCTATGACAAAGAACTGATAGCCATTATTGAGCAAAATTTTTAAATAGCTACAAAATAAAGACATATACTCCAAACGAAAATTGGGCAAAGTTCACAGCAATTCACCAAAGAAATATACACGATGACTATATATAAGGTCAACTTCACTAGTTAAAAAAAAAAAGAGCAAAGTAAAAGAAATTTTTCCTATAAAATTTGCTTTTAATAGTAATACTTAGTTTCACTGATGGTTTGGTGAAATAATGATCCTCATAGTAAATTCCTTGGTGGGAGTCTAATTTGCAGTAACTTTTCTGAATAGGAATATGTGTATATATATTCAGGATGAAAAAATATAGAATACAGTATATATATATAAAATCAGGAATATTATAAATTTGAAAAACATTTATACCTTTGGATACAGTAATCCATGCTTTTCTAAGCATGAGACAGCTATTCAAAGAAAAAACCTAGAAATAAAAGATTTATAGCCAAGAATGTTCACTGCAACATTATCATAACAGCGTAAAATTAGAAACAACGTTCCAGGCTGTATGACAGAATGTGAGGCCGTCTTAAAGTTATTTTTGGAGATTATTTAATGACACAAGAAAAAGTTCACTATATCATATTTAAGTGAAAAAAGGCTGTTTATTAAATTGTGTTGATTGCATAATCCCCAGTTTTGTAAGCACGGCTTCCAGGTCTTCATCTAGGTCATTTGTTGAAAATGTGAACAGTTGGAGCTTGGACCACAGGCCATGGAAGGCCGGCTGAAGCGAGCCTCTCTCTTCAGGCTGGATGGTTCAGTTGTCATGATTCCATCAACTGAACCTTCGTCTATCAATGGTTCCCAAATGTTTCCCGGGGGAGGCTGCCTAAGAATCACTCTGAGAGGTGGTTTATAAAAACAAAAACAGATTTCTGAGCCTCACCCACAGACAGTCCGATTCAGGAGGTGTGGGACGAGGCCCCGGCATCTGCTTCAGAAGGTCTCCCAGTGATTCTGACCGGCAGCCAGATCCGGGGACCACGGCTTTCTAGTTCATAATTTTCCAAGGTTTTGAAAAGGATATTGAATGTCTTTTAGAAGTAAGCTTCTCCATGTGAGTTAAGGAAGCGAATTTGATAATTAACCACAGCCCCATTTCTCCGAATCCTCTGGCACTGCTACCTTTTGTCAGGTAGATGATGTAATGAGTGGACAAGAGGCCATCCTACAGTGTCTTGCCAAGCTGACTGTCACTACTGCCACACCCCACCTGCCCTGGAGCCCCCACTGCCCTTCTCAGAATCCTTGCTCTGAGTCCTGCCTCCTCTCAGGCTTCTGAAACACCAGCTGCTTCCCCTCTGCGGCCCCTTCCATCAACTTTTCACTCTGCCAAGGTGAACCAAACCTCTGGAATGCGGGGGCCCAGGGCACGCTTCCTCCCCTTCAGTGCCCAGTTGCTCAGAGTTTCTATATTTGACGCTTCACCTCCCACTCATTCCTCAACCCACCACCACCTGGCTTCCATCACCACCACTTACTGACACGCCTCCTGCCAAGGTCACCCTGGCTGCTGATGGCTAATCCACTGGTTCCATTCCAATCCTTCTCCCAGAAGCATCTGCCGCTGCTGACCGCCCGCTCTCTCCTTCCTTGGCTTTTGTGGGTGCTGTCTGCTGTCTCACCTGTCTAGCACCCGTTTCCCCTCCTTTGATAATGGTACCCTGAGGACCCACCTTTCCCCACTCCTGGTCCACATCATGGTTTGGGGGCTGAGCACCCCACTCTGGCATGGCTATTTCATTCCCCTGGCTCTAGCATTGGTTCAGGGACGGGCATATGGCCAGAGTCGAACCAGTGAGACTCAAACCTGAGACTTTTGCTGAAACTGTTGGGGAAGAAGTTTCTTTTTTCTGGGGTTGCTGGGCTGGCAGAACGTGAGTCTGGAATTGGAGATGGCCACCTGCCCACCCCATGCGGGGCAACTGCCTGAGAAGGAGGCCAGCACGAGGAAAGCAGCAGACCTGAGAGACAGAGTCCTGAGGGCACCACTTGGGGTCCTAGGCTGGGCCTGAAGCCAGCACACCTCAGGCAGATCAGTTTCATGAGAAAATTTGTACCTTTGTACTTAGGCCTTTTTTAGTTGAATTTCTCTGTCACTTGCAACCAAAAGAGCCCTAAGATGGCTCTGAACCACCATCCTCCCCTGGCATTGCTTCACCTTTCTGGTGACTTTCTCCCCAGTGTCTCCATAAGCTCCTCTTCCTCTTGCTCCGGGACTCATAAGTCCAGCCCCTCGTGGACTCTACACCTGGGTGTCCACTTAAACATAGGTTGAAATTGAAACTCGTAACTATGTCCCCACTCTCCTTCTTCTTGTGGCCCTATCTCAGTGGACAGCTCTACCATCCACCCACCTATCCAAGAAACCTGGGCCTCACCATCGACACCATCTCGTCCTGACTTCCCGGTCTCCTTTGGCAGCTAACTCTGGCTCATTCCTCAGGGCTCAGCTTTTAGGTTGCATCCTCAGCGAGGCCTTTTCCAACCTCCAAGCCTGAATGAAGTGTCCCTCCTATGCGTCCATCCCATCCTGTGCTTCTATTGTCATAGCTCTTGTCACTCTGAACCCTAATGGCTTGTTGATTCTTTTCCATATTCCCCATGAAACTCTAAGTTCTATGACAGCCGGGCCCATCCCTGAAATCAATATTATTTGAATAAATGAACACTGGAGTGTATAAATATGATCTTAGATTGTATATTACAAATATAGTCTATTCTTCTGTAAAAAATTAAATATTTCAGTATTTCAGAGAGATCTGCAAAGGGCACGGTATTTGGCACAGATTTTCAGGGGCTCCAGCGCCTGATGAGGGTGAGAACCACCAGACCTCCCACAGTGTCTCTCTCATGGGATTTCTTTTTAATGGGTGAACCAGGCTGCCTTGTAGTGAGTGCCTTCACTTTTCTTCTCTTTAATAACTGAGTCTAGAGCTTATCAAAGGAAAGAAGTATAGCTTTGTTCTTAAACAGAATCTATTTCCCCTCTTTTTTGAAAACTGGGACATTTGCCTGTTTTCAATTTTCTGATACTTTTCATAGTCTTCATAATTTCTTAAAAATCACCAAACACAGTTCTTTGAGCACAACTGCAAGTCCATGCTATACGGTCCCCCCACCCATCTACCCACCAGGTGTTGACTGGGCCTTGCTTGAGCCAGACCCCGGAGAGCTCCTCATTCTCTGGGGTCAATTGCCCTCAGACATGGCTGGGCTCCCTTCTATCATCTCTGGATCACTTTCTTTGCCAGAAAAGGAGGAAGCAAAATAATAGCTGAGTAGTTCTGCTTTCTGTTACTGTTACCGCCAGAGGCCACAGCAGTGGGCCCATCACTTCCTGATTCTTTTTTTTTGTTCTAATTCTGCCTAAAAAGGCTTTTGTATTGTCCGAGGCATTTTTGCCCTCTCAGCCCACTCTTTCCGGCTTCTTAATGTTTCACACTCTCCATAAACCTTGTTTCCACGCTTGCATATGGAATCGCCGCCCCTTTTTCCCTATGAACACTATATTTAAATAATATCTAAAGTTTTAAAACACAATTACCTTATCAAGTATTTTATAGGAAAACATCATACCTGATTTTACTAACTTGAGTGTTATGAAGAATGAATATGCTTACACACTGACAAAAACATACAGGGAAAAAACCATATAGGGATTGTGTGGTGGCTATTTGCACCCCCTTTTTTCTCACGTGTGCTCCATAGCTCCTTTGTCCTTAAGTTCTTTTAGCTTATTTCCACTTTTTTTGTTTGTTTTCTTCCTGGCATCCATTTTTACTTTAAATTATTGTACCCAGATGCAGAAATCACCTGGCTGGCACTAACTGCAGAATTATGAAAATTAAATAAATCACAGGATGGTTAGTGATGGAGGACTGGATTGTTTTATATTTTTTATTGAGATAAAATTCACATACCATAAAATTCACCCTTTTAAAGGATAGAATTCTGTGATTTCACAAAGCTGTGCAACTAATACCACTATTAAATTTCAGAACATTTTCATCACCCCCATAAGAAACCCTGTACCCATTAGCACTCTCCTTGCCTTTTGCAATGTGGATCTCTAATTGTCCCGCCATTATTTGTTGAAAAGAATATTCTTTCCCCCCATTGAATTGTCTTGGAATCCCTGTAAAAACAAAGCGACCACAGATGTACAGGTTTATCTCTTGACTCTCAGGTCTATTCCATTGATTTATATGTCTATCCTTATGCTAGTACTACATTGTTCTGATTACTGTAGCTTTGTAGTAAGTTTCAAAATCAGGAAGTATGAGAACTCCAACTTTGTTCTTTTTCCAAGATTGTCTGGCTATTCTGGATCCCTCACATTTCCATGTGAATTTTAGGATCAGCCTGTCAATTTCTGTGGGGAAGGCAATTGGGATTTTGGTAGAGATTACACAGAATCTGTGGATCCCTTTAGTGCAGCCATTCTAAAGGTATTAAGTCTTACAATCCATAAATATAGGATGGCTTTCCTTTTTTTCTTTTTTAGGTTTTTTACTTTCAACAAAACTTTGTAGTTTTCAGTGCAGAAGTCTTACACTATTTTTGTTAAATTTATTCCTAAGTATTTTATTCTTTTAGATGCTACTATAAATGGAATTGTTTTCTTAATTTCATTTTCAGATTGTTCGTTGCCAGTGTATAGAAATACAATGGATTTTCTATATTGACCTTGTATCCTGACACCTCACTGAACTCGTTTATTAGTTTTATGAGTTTTTCTTTAGGATTTCCCTAAATCGTTAGGATTTTCTGTATACAAGATCATGTCCTCCGAGAACAGAGATGGTTTCACTTCTTTCTTTCCAATCTAGATGACTTCCATTCCTTTTTCTTGCCTAATTATCTTGGTCTCTACCCTTTTAAAGCCTATACACTTTCTTGGGTGACTTCCCTATTTCTTTCTTCATTAGAAAAAATTTTCTGGAAGAAGGTGACAGAGTGTAGGAAGAATAAAGAAAGTGGAGTTATTAAAAAAAACACAAGTTGGAACCATGTGAAGTGATTTTCAGTGACTCTCTCTTCCTCTCAGTGGAAATGTCTTCCTCCACAGCACCTGGGCCCAGGGATTTTCTGGAGGAATCTCTGAAATGTGTTTTCCTCAGGTTTTGGACACAAGCCGGGTGAGCCCAACATCCACCCTTCCTCGGCTCTTACAGAGTCTAAGACAACATGGCTACTCGCCCCGGGCCCATCTCTCCTCCTTCTCCGGACAATTCTCTCCTGCTGGTCAGAGGCAGAGCAACATTTCCTCTCATTGCACCCTCTGTCTTCTAAGAAATAAAACTGTCAGTGTGGCAACAGGTTTACCAGCTGTTCTGATTCTACCCCAAAGAGACTTTGACAAATATCTCCCTCACATCTGAAGTCTCCTTCTGGGCCAGTTTTGTGATCCATGTGAGGAGAGTCCACCCACACTCTCCTATCTGTCCTCTTCCTTGCACTGGGGCCCCTCATGGTGATCTCCCATGCAGGAGTGTGTGTGTTTTCTTGACACTCAGGCTCTTCATCCACCCCATCTACAAGACCTTTTCATCAGAACAAGGCCCACACTTAATTTCCTCACTCCAGATGAAAGTCCTGGTTCACCATGTTTTAGTGGGTCCTAGCTCTTCCCAGTCATGGGACAAAGGAGGGAAGAGTGAGGTTTCATGAAAGGTGTGGAAATGCACACCAAAGGCCTTGTTGAGTGGCTTTACAGTAAATAACATTTCCCTCCAAATCAGTGCAAGCTCTGCGATAGCATGTGCAGGAAGCCAGGGGGATAAGAATCTATGGCTATGCAAACAGGTGCACCCTATCTCACAAGCAAGTGGGAGCTTCTGGTGCTCAGTGGCTAGACGTAAACAACCCAGGTACCACCAGCCTCAGAGAAAAGAGAGCCACGGAAGCAGGCAGGATCCAGGGCGGTCAGCACCCTGGGCCAAGACCTCTGCTCCCTGGTTCCAGTGTAGGACTCCCCAGGGGAGCTGTCCTTTTGTTTGGGGCTTTCCTCCCAGGAGCTAAATCTCTTCCTACTACCTTCCCTCTGAAACCAAACTCAGATCTTGGGTGCCTCACCAATCTTCCTGTTCACCCTGATTTGCTTGCAACCTCACAGGTTCACTTTGTGCCCTCTGCCTAACGACACTCTTAGGCCGGGAAGGTCTCAAGAGCAAGCGACTTCCTGATAAGGTGACTCCTCCCTCACTCTGGGCTTGCACATGGCTTGAGCGCCTACTGAGAAAAGGTCCATTTGGACGGAGTCACCAGGAGTCAAATCTCAAAATCTTTCTTAAAACTATGCTTAGCTATTCCACAAAGCTCCCTCTAAAGGAGGCAACAAAGAGAAGAGTGAGAAATGATATAATGAAATAGTAAACTGAAAAAAAGATCCATTCATGTGCCTGTACATTGTGCTCTCCTGCCTCAGACTTGCTTATTATCCAGGCTATGGGAACACAGACAGAGGGCCACATCACATCTAGGTTGGTTCAGCATCAACAGGGGCTCCCTAATCACACAAGGGACAATAAAACCCTCATGGTAAAGACAGACAGGAGGGACTGTCCGGGGTGCTGTGAAGATGCCACCACTGATGTCTAAGATTATTATACTTATAACAATGCTACCTTCTTATCCTTCATCTGTATATTTCAAAAGGTCCACCTCCCACTCTTGTACCACTTGGTCATAATACTTCATTATCCCATAAACTTAAAAATCAGTTAGTATTACTGAGAGCTTACATATATTGTCTGTCATCTTTCAAAGTGCCAGTTACTATAATATTTCTACAGTTCATTTTGAGTGTCTAGGGTGACATATTTAATACTATTTTCCTATTTTCAGCTTTTAAAAAGAACCAAATAAAGCAATTTTAGAATTATTTTCTTCAGTTTTCCTTCACATTCAATTTACTGCCTAGAACTATATTTCAATATAGCTTACTTGCTTTGCTAAATTCATTCATAGTGTATCTGCAGGCCTGGACTGAACATATTTCCTGTAGTGACAACTACTCTATTTGTGGGAACTATTTAGGTCACTGGAGTGGAGAAAAAGAGGCCGCTACTTAATAGAAATGGCATGTATCCAAATATAGAGGCAGTTCTCCGAACACCTGTTGAACATCAATGATGAAGAGATTGTTACAATTTCCAAAACCCTGGACCCAAACCTTAAACGATCAGTCACTTTGTTTCAACTGACACAAGGTTTAACCCAGGAAAACAAGTCTCCTAACCAGAGTCTCAAAATGCAAGATGCCTTAGCAGTAAAATAGCCTCTTCAAAAAGCAATGTTTCCATGTAAATTTTTTTCCCATCAAAAATCAGTTCGGAGGAAGCTATATTATGGGAAGTTTAGGGCACGCACAGTAATTCTTTGCTTTTGGAGACAGCGAGCATGCCAAATACTTTCAGTTGTCAAGGGTGAGCTAAGAGAGACTGACCCAACCAAGAAACGGAAACTAACGAACAGTAATATGACACTCCCCTTTAGTTCCACTGGCCACGGGTTGGTGGGCTGCTACACCCAGCTAACTTCCTAGGGCCGGATAAAGGCGAGACTGTGTAAGGGCTGAACGATGGCGGCCTCTCTCCCTGCCTCCCTCGAACACCGTGGCGGTGGTGGTGGGGTTGGGAAGGGGATGGGGTGGGGGGCTGGGGGGGTTGGGAGGAGGATGGGGTGGTGGTGGCGTGCAAGGACCTCAAGAGAAGTGGGCTTGCAAAATACTCTCTACTGTTGCCACATTCATTCATTCAATAAAAAGTTATGCGCCAGGCACTGTGCTAGGGGCTTAACTCCACAACTATGACCCAATGGTCCATTCTGATACCCCACATCTCTGTCCCCATTTCCAGCCCTAGGCCTCACTCGCCCATTAGTAAGGTGCTTATAATCGCCTCGCTCTCCCTGCCTTCCCCAGGCCCCCAGGCCAGGGTGACAGGATAAAACCAGCTGGAGGAGTGCCTTTCCAAGAGCAAGAAGGAGGGCCCGGAGTACGCGGAGAAGGGGTTCCAGGTACCCTCCTGCCCGCGTGGGGAGAGCCAGTCCCTCCTCGGGAGGCCGCGTCCTGGGGCGGGGCTGCGGCACCCAGGCACCGCGCTCCGACGGGGAACCTGAGGTCACGCCGCTGCTGGAGGCGGAGGCAGCGGCGAGGGGGTCCGCGAGCGGCAGGAAGCCCGACGGCGGCGGGAGGCGGTGACAACGCGCGCGCACGTGGGGAGGATCGCTTCCACCCAGGTGGTGGGGCAGGACTCCAGCAGGGGTGAGGGCGGGGCGGGTTACCTGATGAAGGTGGTCTTGCCTGTGCTGTACTGGCCCACCAGGAGGATCATGGGCTTGTTTTCGAAGTCGGCGTCCTCCAGCGCAGGCGAGTGGAACTCGTGGAAGCGGTACGCCTCCTCCAGCGGCAGCACCTTGCGCAGGTAGAGCGAGCGCAGGCCGCCCGTCACCGTCTGCACGGCGTCCATGCCGCCTGCGCGCTCGCGCCCGCCCGCCTGCCGCCCCATCCAGCTGAACATCTCGCCGCCGGTCCGCCGGTGCGCTGCTCCGCGCCCGCCCTCTCACTGCCGCCCCGCGCTCGGATCCTGCTCCGGGTTCGGACCCTCCCCGGCTCGCACTGAGCTGTCCCCGCTGCGCTCGCCGCCGCCCGAGCGGGCCCCGCCTCGCGCCGTCGCAGCCAATCTCCGGTCGCCACGTCACGAGCGCTCGTTCACTATTCAGGAGGGCTCGCTCCTGTCCTTCCTCATTGGGCCGCTGCCAGCGCGGGCGGAGGCGTCAGCCAATAGAGAGCAGGTTCTTCATGAATTATTGATGCTGGAGTCCATCTGGAGGACGCGGCTGGGGAGAGGGTGCCTCTTCAATTGGGTGGCGCTGACTCGTCATCGGAGGGCCCCCCATTGGTCGCCGGGGCCCCACCTCTGGCCAGGTGGCGTCGGCTTCCGGGCAAATCTCAGCTGGCACAAACGAGTCTTCGGAGGCTGCTTAGCCTCCTGGATCGTTTACTCATCTCAACCCTATGGACGTCGAAACTGGGGAGGAAAGTTCAGAAAGTTGACAGGCAGGTTCTTTCTATCCCCTGGCAGGTTATTATTACCCTTACTGTATTGGTGAAGAGGTCTTGACTCACGAACATAAGTGATAGAATTTGAAGTAGGAGAAGTAGACTGCAATCTGCTTGAGGAGATGCTTCTCCTACTTCTCGAGGCTGCCTCCCCTGAATTCTGGATGGTCTGAAGGCCGTTTGCCCTTGGTTTTCTTTATTTGATTTTCTGTAAAATCGAAGATTTAGTCATCGTCCTCATTATTGCAACCTAATTTCCCCATATGGACATCTAAGAGAGCTATTGTTGACTCCTAGCTGGTTGAAAGGACACATCTAAATTGAGATTGAGAGAAACAATCAGCCATCACTTTTGGTGTCCTAGGTTAGTTTTAGAATATTTCTCAGTTGTTTTAGAGCATTTCTCAAGTGTGACCCACAGGGCCACCTGCACGAGCATAACCTGGGATGCTTGTTAAAATGAAGATTTCAGGGGCCGGCCCGTGGCCGAGTGGTTAAGTTTGTGCGCTCTGCTTTGGTGGCTCAGGGTTTCGCCGGTTGGGATCCTGGGCGCCAATATGGCACCGCTCATCAGGTCATGTTGAGGCGGCATCCCATATAGCACAACCAGAGGCACTCACAGCTAGAATGTACAACTATGTACGGGACGGGGTGGGGGGGGGGTGCTTTGGGGAGAAGAAAAACAACAACATCAAAAAGATTGGCAACAGATGTTAGCGCAGGTGCCAATCTTAAAAAAAAAAAAAAAAGATTTCTGGTCATCACCCCAGACCTACTGAGTTAAAATATTGAGGAAGGATGGAGCTCAACAAGTGCCCCAGGTGATTCTGATGTACCCTAAATTTGGGGAAATGTGGTGTACAACAGTACTTCTCAAACTTGATAGAAATGCAGATTCTGATTCGGTAGGTATGGGGTGGGACCCAAGACTACAGTTCTAACAAGCTCCGAGGTGTTGCCACTGCTGCTTGTCCATGGACCATACTTTGAATACCAAGGCTGTGGTGAAGAGAGAACAGGACTTGGCATCAAAAAAACCTGGGTTTGAGTCCTGACTCTATAAATTAGTGGCTACGTGACCTTAAATGCAATGAATTACTTCTCTGCCTCAGTTTCCTTGTTTGTAAAATGGGAACTTCTTTGGGGTTGTTGTGTGGATCAAATATTTAGAGGAAGCTATACGTAACTAGGGAAGTGAAAAGACAGCCAAGGGAAAATGAAGTTAGATATCTGCCTCGTGTCAAAATAAAAGATTGAAATGTAAAAATAAACTACTAGAAGAAGGTACAGTGAAGATTTATAACATTTTTGGAAGGAAAAAACCTTTCTAATCAAAACCAAAGGCAGAAATTATGAAAGAAAAGGTTAATAGATTTATCCACAAAAAAGTAAAAGCTTCAATGTGTTTTTAAAAATATATAAAAAACAAACCCATATAAACATACTCTTGCCACATCCAGAAATTGCACTTCCTGGTATTTACCCAAATGAGATGAAAACTTATGTCTACACAAAAACTGCACACAGAGGTTTAGAGCAGCTTTATTCATAATTGCCAAAACTTGGAAGCAGCCAAGATGTCCTTTGCTAGGTGAATGGATAAATAAACTGTGGTACATCCAGACAATGGGATATTATTCAGTGCCAAAAAGAAATGAGCTATCAAGTCATGAAAAGACATGAAGGAACCTTAATCCATATTACTAAGTGAAAGAAGACAACCTTAAAAGGCTACATACTGTGTGATTGCAATTATATGACATTTTGGAAAAGGCAAAACTACAGAAGCAGTAAAAAGATCAGTGGTTTCCAGGGGTTAGGGAGGAGGGAGAGAGGCACAGGAGGAGCACAGAAGATTTATAGGGCAGCGAAACGATTCTGTATGATAATGTAATGGTGGATACATGTCCAAGCCCATAGAATGTGTAAAACTAAGAGTGACCTCTAAATGTAAAATACAGATTTTGGGTGATCATGATGTGTCAATATAGGTTAGGTTCATTGATTGTAACAAGTGTACCACTCTGGATGTTGGTAGTGTGGGGTGTTGATAGTGGGGAGACTGGGTGTTGAGGGTACATGGGAGCTCTCTGTACTTTATGCTCAATTTTGCTGTGAATATAAGACTGCTCTAAAAAAATTCTGTCAAAAATAGTATATATATAAAACAAATAAATCCATAAACAAAGGCAAAAGACAAATTGGGAAAAATATTGACAGACATATATGGTGGATATATTTAATTAAGGATATGAAATCTTTAAAAAGATACTATAATATTATTAAGAAATGAATACTCCATTAGAAAAGTGAGCAGAGGACATAGACAACTAATAAAACAAATACAATGGACCAATAAACATTAAATGATGCTGACATCCACTGATAATCAAAGAAACACAAATTTAAATTAAATAGATAACATTAAGAACGGCAGACTTTTATTTTTCTGATACAATGTCTAGTGTTGGCAAGGGTGTAGAAAAAGGTACCTTCTCATATATTGGTGGAGATGGTGTAAATTGGCAGTTTTCTGGAGTCTATACTTATCAAAAATCTTCAAAATGCACATTTGAGACTTCTGCTTCTGCAACATCAAACTTAATGGTGAAATGACTGAATATTTTCCCTTTAAGATCAGAAACAAGGTAAAGATGTCTACTGTTACCACTTCTATTTAATGTCACACTAGAGATTCTAGCCAGTACAATAAGGCAAGAAAAAGAAAAGTTAATCCGGATTGGATAGAAGAAGGAAAACTGTCTTTATTTGCAGAAGATATGATCATCTATGTGGAAAATTATATGTAATCTACAAAAAAGCTATTAAGACTAATAAGTGAGTTTAGCAAGGTTGCTGGATACAAGCTACATATACAAAAACCAGCTATATTTTTATATACTAGAAATGAGCAATTGGACAGTGAAGTAAAAAATCAATATCTTTTGCAATAGCATCAAAAACATGAACCACTTAGGGATAAATCTAATAAAAAAATGTACAAGTTCTATACATTGAGAACTACAAAGCATTTCTGAGAGAAATAAAGAAGACCTAAATAAACAGAGATATATACCATGCTCATGGATCAGAAGACTCCATATTGTTAAGATGTCAATTTTCTCCAAACTGATTTACAGGTTTAGTGCAATCCCAGCAGACTTTTATGTTTTTAGAAATTGACAAGCTGATTCTAAAATTCATATGTAAATGCAGAAGACCTAAAATAATCAAGACAACTTTGAAAAATAATGAAGTTGGAGGACTTACACTACCTAATTTCAAGACTTATTGTAAAGCTACAGAAATCAGGATGGTGTGGTATTGGTGCAAAGACAGACTAATATATTAATGGAACAAATAGAGTCCAGAAATAGGCCCACACATATATAGTCAATTGATTTTTGATAAAGCGCAAAGGCACTTCAATGGATAAAGAAAAGTGTTTTCAACCCATAATGCTAGAACAATTGGATAGCCATATGTGAAGATGTGATCTTTGATCCATACCTTGCACTATATATAAAAATTAACTCAAAAATGATTATAGACCTAAATGTAAAACTTAAAACTTCTAGGAGAAAACATAGGAGAAAATCTTTGTGACCCTGTGTAGGGAAAGGTTTCTTAGATAACACCAAAAGTATGATCCGTGAAAGAAAAAATCAATAAGTTGGACTTCATCAAAATTAAGAACTTCTGACCTTTGAAAGATACTGTTAAAAGAATAAAAAGACAAGGCACAGACTAGTAGAATATATTTGCAAATCACATATCTGATAAAGGACTTGCATCCAGAATATATAAAGACCTCTTAAAACTCAATAATAAGAAAATGACAATCCAATTTAAAACATGGAAAAAATATTTGAACAGACACTTTACCAAAGAAGATGTATGAGTGGCAAATAAGCACATGAAAAGCTGTTCAGCATCACTAATTGTTAAGAAAATGCAAATTTAAATCACAATGAGATACTACTGCATACCTACTAGAATGTCTAAAATTAAGAAGACAGATGATAGCAATTGTTGGTGAGAATATGGAGCAACTGGAACTCTCTTACATTGCTAGTGGAATGTAAAATGGTACAACTACTTTGCAAAACAGTTTGGCAGTTTCTTAAAAAGTGAAGCATACACCTGCTACCCGACCGGGGAAGGGAGGAGTGGGGGGAAGGATTACAAGGGGCATGAGAAAACTTTTGGGGGTGAAGGATTTGATCATTACCTTGATTGTGGTGACGGTTGACAGCTGTATTCATCTGTCAAAACTCATCAAATTGTGTCCTTTAAATATGTGCAGTTTATTGCATGTTAATTAGACCTTTATTAGTTGTTAGAAATACTCATATTTCTTGACTCAGGGAATTTATCCTGAGGAAATAACAAATGTAAAGCTTTATCTAAAGAATGTTTATCAGCATCTCATTTATAATAGTGAAAAGCTGTAATTAGATGTTCCCCATGGAGGATTAGTTAAGCAGATGATGGATTTCTATGCAGTCTCTGAAAATTGTGTCATATAAGAATGTTAACGACCTGGGAAAATGCTCAGAATATATTTTTTAAGTGGAAAAAAGGCAGATTACAGAAGTGAATATATGCTATTGCTATTGAAAACAGTATGGCAGTTACTCAAAAAATTAAAAATAGAACTACCATAGGATCCAGCAATCCCCCTTCTGGGTAAATATGCAACAGAATTGAAAGTTGGGTCTCTAAGAGACATTTGCACACCCATGTCCATAGCAGTACTATTCACTATAGTCAAGAGGTGGAAGCAACCCTAGTGTCCATTGACAGATGAACAGATAAACAAAATGTGGTATATACACACTGAATTATTCAGCCTTGAAAAGGAAGGACATCCTGTCACATGATACAACCTGGATGAACCTTCAGAATATTATGCTAAGTGAAATGAGCCAGGCACAAAAAGACAAATAGTGTGATTCCACTTATATGAGGTATCTAAAGTTGTCAGATTCACAGAAACAGAAAGTAGAATGGTGGTTGCCAGGGGCTGGGGGAGGAGGAAATGGGGAGTTGCTCAATGGGTGTAGCGTTTGAGTTTTGCAAAATGAAAAAGTTCTGGAGACCTATTGTACAACAATGTGAATATAATTAACACGGCAGGACTGTACACTTAAAAATGGTTAAGATGATATACTGTATGTTATGTATTTTTTACCACAATCTAAAAAAATGAATGTATGGGATTTTTGTACTTTTGTAAAAAGAGAAAATGAAAGTATCCAAGGAAAGGATGAGAAGGACAAACCCCCAAATAGTAATGATTTCTGAGTTTTGGAATGATAAATGATCTTAGTTTCCTTCTTTATGTGCATTAGCAGTTTTCAATTTTACACAATAATCCTGTTCTTGTTTATAATCAGAAAAAAATTTTAAGGAAGACAAAAAATTATTGTCTTTAAAAAAAAAAGAAAATCTGGAAAGAGCCTGGTGTGGAGCATCCCCCACCATGTCTTGCTTTTCTTCCTTCTCCGTCTTCATCCAGCTGCAGCGACGGCTTTCCATTCCTGTTCCGTCCTGGGTGGAGTGCGAGAGCCACCCATGCTCCCCGGGAGGGTAATCCTGCATTTATTTGCAAGTTGTGATACTCTTGGTTTTCTTTCTTCAGACTAAACAATCTCAATTGCAGTCACCTTTTCATCTGAATCCAACTGTTTTTTCAGGTTAAATCCTATGACGGGCAGTTCTACAGGGAGTGCCATTAGTTGCCTGGAAATTTGTTGTATTGAGTAATTCAGCAGATAAGTATCTTGGTAATAAGACTCCCAACTTTTTGCTATATGGAAGTTTGAATTACAATTCTTGTGGAAAGGTTTTTCTCCTTCTTCTTGGTAATTCGATGGTCCCAAGTTTCACTCTAGATGGTGTTCAGTGTTGGCTCTGAACGTATACCAAGTCCCGCGTCTTACTCTGAGCACCTTAAGTTCCAGAGCGGTTAAAAGCCGGGGAGACACATGCTGAGGTTAGAGGAGGCACTTGGCCTGGAAAACGGCTTCTTCACTCTCAGACTTGCCTCTCCTTTCTCTGGGGCCACTTACCTGGGCCACTGCTGCCACTGCGAGATGTAGCTTGTAGGACATACAGATGGAGATATCTGGTAGGTACTCGCAGCAAGACTGCCAGTTGCCTATAAATGGTCCTTCTTCAGCAACAGAACTCTGGGCACGCTGCCACCCAGGTGAAAACAGAATTTTCCAGCCTCCCTGCACTTAGGTGTGAGCATCAGACCAAGTTCTGATTGCTGATATGTTACCTAAAGGATGAGTGGGACTTGCAGGAAGTCTCCCTTAAAAAGAAAAGAGTTCAATTTTTCTCTCACCTTCTTCCCTCTTGAAGCCTGGGATATGGATATGATGGCTGGAGCTGAAGGACTCATCTTGGACAATGAGGCCAAGGACTACACAAGGGATGGTAAATCAGAGCTGGAAGGAGCAGGAACCCTGATGAATCATGGAAGTGCCATGCCAGCCTTGGACTGCCTCCCTGTGGCTTCTTTTACATGACTATACTTAAGCCACTATGTGTCAGGTCTCTGTGAGTCAGAGATGAAAGTAATTCCTATCTAATACTGAATTTGTTACTAGAAATGGAGTCTGCAGTAACAGAATCCAAAACGCGACATTTGCTTAGTGGAAGTGGGAGAAGATCAACGTTAAGGATTCAATTATCACAAGCTGGGATTTAAAACATGGCCACACATTTTTCTGGACACGTCTCCTATCAAGAGACAGGATCTTTGTCTTCTCCACTTGAATCCAGGCTGGCTTGTGAATGCTTCTGCCAGTAGAGGACTGTGCAAGCGATACCATGTGACTTCTGAGGCTAGATCGTAATACGCCATGCAGCTGCCACTGTGTAACACACACCCTTGGAGCCCTGGGCTGCCATTTAAGAAGACTGACTGTCCCAAGATCACCATGCCGGGGAGGCCACATGAAGGTGCTTTGATAGACAGTTGATCAGACTGAGCCTGTCCTTCATCCCTCCCAGCCTTTCCAGCCCAGGCACCAGACATGTGAATGAAGGAGCCATCTCAGATCCTTCAGCTCCAGCTTTCTGAGTCCTCCCCAGTAGCTCAAGTCATTTGAGCTGAGGCCCCACACATGGAGCAGATAAGAGTCATCCTTGCTGTGCCCTTTCCACATGCCTGACTCACAGAATCTGTGTGCATAATCAAATGGTGCTGATTTTATGCCATTATATTTTGGGGAGTTTTGTTGTCCATTACTGGAACAGCTGGTAATTCTTATTATCTTGTTAAGATAGAAGTTCGTTTTCTTTCACAGAAAATAAGTCCAGAGCTAGGGAGACGAGGTCTGGTTTGGTGTCTTCATAGTCAGCAAGAGCTCATGATGGGTGGAGCTCCAGCAGCCATATTGAACCAGAAGGCAAACTTGAGGATAGCAGAAGCAAGTGTTAAAAGGAGCCTGGGTCTCTGATAAGAAATAGAGAAATGTCTTCTATCTGGTTTAAGCCACTGCAATTTTAAATCTTTCTGGCTATGTAGCAAAAGTAATGCTAACTGGTATAGAATTTGAATACATGAATCAAGAACTTAGGAAATTGGCTTGGCTAGAGCTAAGGGTTTGAGAGTTTTCCAAACAGAAGCAGTAGGTGAAGTCCTGGGTGTAGCTGAGATTGTTTAAGGAGCGTATAGGGTGAGAAGTGGGGAGAGCTAAGGAGAGACCCTCAAGGAATACCAGCAATTAAAGGAGAGCAGGGGCAGTGAGGACAGGGGAGGGGTTTGAAAGTGGGAGGAAATCCAGGACAGAAGGTGTCCAGCAAACGTGGCCCCTTCCCTTTAGGGCTGGGTTGGCAGCCTGTTATGTGTGTGCCTTGTGTACACAGCTACCCTGGAACTTTCTCTTTGTATTGCAAGACTGTTTCCAGATTAGGCCTCCTACATGGGACCAGAAGGAAACTCCTTGAAGTGTGGGGTCAATTGTTCATCTTTTTTATTGTCCCAGGGCCTACCACAGTGACTGGCACATAGTGGGAAGGCAATAAATTTTGCAAGTGGAACTGAATTGACAACTGCTGTTGGCAAGGAAGTCACGGGAAGGGAGGGTTTCAGGAAGGAGGGAGTGGTCAGCGGTGCCAAATGTGGAGAACAATCAAATCAGATAAGGCCTGTAAAGGCTCAGTGTTTCTGGCAATTAGGAGGCCACCGGTGACCTTGGAGAGAAATGTGGGGAAACACCTACTGCAGGTCGGGGTGACTGGGCTGTGTGGCCCCTGGTGTGCTGGCTGCCCTCTGGGGAAGGAAAGGGGAGGCAAGGAGGGAGGGCCACTGGGGGGAGAGGAATTTCATTTAATTTTTCTGTGTAATCACATTACAGGCAGAGAGCAGGGAACCTGAGGAGGGGGCCTCCCTGACCTCTGCAGCACGCTGTACCCTTGCCCTTCTCAGAGCTCATGATGCTTTGTCCTTGTACCTGCTATGGTCCTTGCTCCTCTCCTGCTCTGTGACATCACCAGCATTGTTTGAGAAGCTGTCACTAACTTCTCAAGTCCGTCTAAAGATCTTTTCACGTTCTTCCCTCCAACCCCAATGTAAGTTCCTGGAAAGCAGAGGCCGCCTACTGCCGGCTGTGTACAAGGAGGCGCTCAGCTGCCGCTGGCTGCCCTTCCTTCCTCTCCATCAAGGCTTCCTGCAAACCATCTGAGCTTCCAATGGCCTGGGTCAGCAAGATCCGGGCTCCACGGGCTGCTGACATGGCTTCATAAGAACAGAGGAGCCCCCCACCACAGGAAGGTGGGGCCCCCCCAGGAGGAAAGGGAGCCGGGGAGGAGAGGAGGGATGGGATGGAAATGGCCTTCTCACACCTCTGGCAGTGGCCTATGGGAAGCCAGGAGGGATGCAGGCAGGCGTTATGCATGTTTTGCAGCATCAGATAACGAAAGCAGCTGAGTCAACAGCATTTACCCACATGGCCATTTATTCTGTGTTCAGAAATACAATGACTTTATAAACCTCATCTTACATACTTTGATGAGCCCAAGGCAAGGCTGCCTTCACCTTACAACAAACAGGTCTTGCCGTGGCTCACTCTGATAATTTAAGGAGAGCCTGTTTGTTGCAGATGGAAAGAAAAGATGTCAAAGTGGAGGCAGCTGGATGCTCCGGTGGCGGGGAGGGGTAGCATCCCAGGTTAGCATTATCTGGGTGGGGACCAGTTTTGCAGGTCCAGAAGCCCAGGTTATAGGCGCCTCAGGGGAGTTGATAGGTTCGTACTTTCCAAGCTTATGGGAGGGGGAGGCAGAAATCCACACCTCTCAAACTGTAATATGCATAGGCATCACCTGGGGGGTCAGTGGCGAGGAGGTGGGAATCTCCTTAAGATGGAGATTTTGATTCTCTAATTGGGTATGGCTGGGACGGGGCCTGAGGCTCTGCATTTCTAACCAGTTTCCCACCACACTTTGAGTGGTGAGGACATAAATTGGAGGTCAATTTTTCTAAACTTTGGTCCCTGTCATCACTCGTCTCCTAACAACCACTGGACCGCTTAGGGAGCATCATGGCCCAGAAAGAGGGCCATGTCTTCCAGGTTTGTTGGGCTTCATGTGGACCACATGCCTTTCTGATCACACCTTCCATCAGCCTGGGCATCTCAATGTCTCAGGTAAAACAGGTCTTTGGTTAAGTTCCCAGACCAATGGGAGGGCCGGACGCTTTGATTAGGCTCCTCTGTGTCCCAGGGCTTTCCCAGCGATTCATCTGGAAGCCATCTTTAAGGATGAGCCTCTTTCTCAGAGCTAACCTAGTGCTTTCTGGGTTGATCCTTCCTAGTTTCATTTTCTCAGGGTGACTCCAAGAGTTGGGATGTGCTGGCTGTGGTGTTTACATGATAAATAAGAGGAATCCCATTTAGAAACAAATAATCCCATATGGAAACCAGAGAGGAGGGTCGTATGAGAACTGAGATGTGCTCCTGGAGCAGGTTGGTGAGGAGCGTCGGCCTCTTCGAGTGGGCGGCCCTGGGCAGCATCACCCACCTGATGCCTGACTCCTTTACCTGCCCAGACATCCCTGAGCTGCATCCCAGGCCTGGTGAACCTGAGCTGCAGACTCGGGCTTTGCCTGGCATTTCGCCAGAGGAGAACCTCAGGCGGGACCACAGGATCACCAGTCCTGGGCTCTGAATGGCTCAAGAGGGGTTGCTGAAGGCTGTCACCTGTTTGGCTTTGCTGTTGAAGAGATGGGGACATCTCTAATGCTCCATCTAGATCTTCTAGCATCACACTTCTTATTAATACCCTGACTCATAAAAATAAAAACCACAAAATAAAATTGCCTATAAAAATCACAGGAATATAATTGCCTTAAATTTAAAGCATTTTTCCAGGGGACCCTGAGTGCTCCTCAGGTCTTCTTGTGCGTTCCCCGAGCCTCCGAGCGAGGGGGCTGAGAGGAGCACAGAGGGGAGGGTCCTGAGCTCCAGTTCTCGGTCTGAGGTTTCTGGGGAACCCGCCTCTCCCTCAGGCCAGGCTTTCATTCTCCACTTTCAGCATGTGTGCAAGCCTGCAGCTATGGAACCCCCTTCTCTCCAGGGAAAGGTTTAAAAAATTCCAGTGGGTTTAAAACCCCAATATATCTTCTTGTTATTTTCCTTTATCTCTTTCTCTCTCCCTGTCTCTCTCAACTCTTTTCAATTTTTAGATTTTGATAGAAAGCCCGGGCCAGCCAGCCTGCACCCCTTGCCAGAACGCGGAGCCTGCTGTGCAGTCCGTCAGCCCTGAAGCGCTTGTGCCTCTGATGGTGGAAGCAGACACAGGATGGGGAGGCTCCCGGGGACTTAGGAGGGACACTGGCTCTTCAGGCATCTCTTCTTCTCCACTGCCAGCCGCAAGGCCTGAAGGAGCTTGTCCTTGTTATTCAGGATGTTGTACTCGGAGAGCTTCACCAGCTTGTCGAAGGCGGCCTCTGTGTACGTCAGCTCCTTGGTGGCGTAGGGAGTTTTGGGGCCATAAATGTCGACCTGGCCCTGCTCCAGCTCCTCGGGGTTTCGCTCCACACCTGGGGGCAGCAGGACTCACTATAGACCCTTGTCATGTGAGGTTGCAATGACTTGTTTGTGTATCTCTCCCCGGGGCCTGCCCCCGCCCACATGGGCACACACACCTGCATGAAAACGTGCACACACATGCACACTCACACCTGCACAGGTGCACACATCCTCCAAGCTCCTCAGGGCTGGCACACAGCTTGCCCATCTCAGGACTGCCCTGACACCAACACAGCCCCATGTGCATAGCTGGAGGTCAGGAAATGTGGACTGAAAGGGTAGAGTTGGATGTTGCCAGCACCTGGGGGCGTGGGAATCCTTTCTTTCTCGCCAAAGCCAAGGTTGGCCCAGACTGGAGCGGAGCCAGGCTCCCCCATTAGTGCTATAAGACGACGACACACGTCTAAGGACGGGAGCACTCAGTCCAAGGCCAGCGGGTGGTGGGAACGGAGCCCGGAGATGGCTTACCTGGGGCCTTGTACTTCTGGAAGGTGTCGTTGATGAGAGGGAAGAAAATCACGACGGGGACATCAGGTTCCTGCAGGTTCTCCATAAGGTAGCACTCCTTGAGCTTCTCCTCCTCCTCCTGCAGCTCGTACTTGGGGAAGGGGATGTTCTGCACGGTGCAGTACTCACAGGTCTGCTTCAGGGGCTGGGATAGCACAGGAGGATGGGTTTGAGGATTCGGAGGGGTAGGGGTGGATAAGAAGCGCAGCTTCCTGATTTCCCCAGCTAACCACTCAGGGCTCCCACTGCTCTGCCTATGGGTGCTATTTTTAGGACAAAGCTGGGTCAGGACAAAGGGCCTGAGGCAATAGGTTGGTGTGTGTCCAACTGCAGCCTCCTTCCCCAAGGAAAGTAGACAGAAGCCCTTTCAATGATGCTTCACTCAGACACAGACCTGGGTGGATGTGGTGGCAGCCTGAGAAGGTGATGGCTATGGCTGGCCAGGCTCCTGTGGGACATGCGTGGGCTTTGGAACTGACAAAGAGCTGGAAAGGACTCTGAAAAGGCATCTTTATAAATATGATGCAACAGAAAGAGCAGTGGACTCCGAGTGTCATAACCTCTCAGTTCTACCCCGTTTCACACTCGCTAGCTGTGTGATCTTAAGCAAGCCACTTACTCTCTCTGTGTCTCAGTTTCCTCACCTATCACACGGGAATAATAGCAGTTGCACTGTCTACCTCAAAGAGCCGGCATAAGGATCAAGTGAGATCAAATGCAAGAAAGCACGCTGTCACTCATTTACAAACAGGTCATTATCACTAGGTCATCTTTAACGGTCTACACTCCCCTTTGCCTGCTCCAGGACAGGACTATACTAAAGTTGACTAAAAAGCAAGTTTCTTTCCCTTAAAACTCCAGAACTTTTCAAAAGTAAATAAATACAAATAAATGAAAATCTCTGGTCCTGGTTTTTAGTGTAATTATGTGGAGGGTCATATTCCTCAGGGGGCGGGGGGACAGTGTGATTATTTTGAAAATGGGACATTACAAGCTCTTGAAGTGGTATAAAACTTTAGAATTGTCTGGGCTCCCTTAAGGTTATTTTTTAAAACCTTTTTTTTTTTGCAGCTGAAGAACTGCCAAATACGGCAAATGCTCAGATGCAAGAATAAAATTGGAATTAACTCAATGAGTCTACGTAAACCCCGGGCCCCGTCGCACATGAAGGCCAGCTGGCTGCCCCTCAAGGTTTGGACGTTAACCACACATCAGGCAGGGCGGCTGGAGTTTCTCTGACGCTAAGTCCTGGAGCCCGTGGGGAGCACATGCTCTCTTGTTTTCCAGCTTCGAGGTGCTCATTCCGTGGCCTCTCAGAAGAGGCTCAGGGCTCTGCTCAGGGACAGCCTTTCTTCGCCTCACTCACCTTTGTCTGGGATCCGGCACAGTAGTTGAGATGGATGATGAGGTCGACTTTTCTCTCAGGCCGGAGGAGGGGCGGGTAGCTGGAGTTGACGAAGAACGCGGTGTCCAGCAGGCACAGGTGGTTCACAGACGCCGTCAGCTGGTTTGGGAAACCGTCCAGCACGGTGTCTGAAAGCCAAGGCTTCCGGTTACCATCACGCCCCACCGCCCTGCTCTCAGCGATGGTCAGAAGCACCTGGTGGGCATGGAGTGCCCTGCCTGGAGCTCCTTCCCCGCAGCCTGGGCCTTCAGCCCTCCCATTCCAGCCAGGACACCGGGCCACCCTCTGGGTGGGCTCATTAAGAACAGCATTATCTTGGGGTTTTAGCAAGTCTCTCATGGAGCATGCACAGAAAACCTATTGACTCAGCCACAGAGCTTGTGGGGTGGCAGGGGTGTAAGACCACCCCGCGCCCAGAGTCCACTGCCCTTTCTGCCCCAGCTGGTGAGGATGATGATTTTTAGGCTGGGTTCAAGCAGCCTTTTGCAGGTCATGGCCAAATAAAGTACCTCAACTTGGTCAAACTTAGAGCCTTAGTGGGGGGGGAGGAGGCACTGGGTTGAAGCTGCAGGACCACCTTTAAGACCCACCTCTGCCACTTACCATTTGGGGGTTCTTGAGCCAGGCCATTCCTGCCCAACTCCAGGGGCACCATTCACATTAAAAGGTGCCCCCAGAGCACAACTGAAGAAAGTTGGGGACCCCATCTCCCCATCAGGGCCCCAACTTCTACCTGCTGGGATTGCTGTACATTCTGCATAGACTTGTAGAGATTCAATTAATTAAATACACACTCCACTCCACTCGCTGCTCAAGGCCTCAACAAATGTGGAATACACTCTGGGGGGAGTCTGCCACTCGACCCAATGAACATGGTCAGAGGAGCTGTCACATTCTTTCTCCATGACAACCTTGACAACCGCTTCTTCCTCCAAACAGAGGCGAGCTTCAGGGAGCAGCCAGGCAGGGTTACCTTTCCACCTGGAGAACTCTGTGTTCTGGAGGTAGTCGGTGTGCAGCTGCAGCCCCCGCAGGAAGTTGTGGAACTCAGACACGAAGGGCCGATGGGTGAGGATGCTGCGGAATGTGTTGGACAGCCACGACCCTGGGATCACCACCGTGGTGTCCAGGATGTTTTCATCACATTTGGGGATTTCAGGCAGGAGTGGCTCGTCTTCTGCAGGGGAGAGGGAGGATGGACGGCAGGTCACAAAAGCTGGGGTACCCAGATTGCACAGGTGAAGCATCCCATGCTTTCCAGGCACCCAAGCGTCAGCTTCTGCAAGTGCAGTTCACACCTTCCTTACCTAGTTCTCAAGGCCCCAGCATTGGAGCCAGGAGGACCCAAGTGAGCGATGCAACAGGGGCAGGGTAGTGGATCGGGGATGGCGACAGGTAAGGAGGGGTTCCAGAGGGGATAGAGTCTAGAAGAGTGACCTTTAACTGGGCCTCATAGATCCCTACCCCCATCAGCTCTCCTGGGTACCATGAAGCTCTGCCGAGCCTACGGCACAGTGGATCCACTCCTCCTGACAGCCCAGAGCCGACCCCTGAGCTTGTGCCCGGGCGTAGGCACAGGTGTCTCCACCTGAATTACCCTCCCCTCCAGGCAGGGAAGACCTTCCAGCCCTAGCTGCCTTCCCATCTCTGTGGGCCACAGAGACCATGTTGGAACGTGTGGCTGGTCCTCAGTTTGCGATCCACCCCCATCACCCAACCAAGAAGGGAAGCCAGTGGGTCGCTCACCGATGTCGTGCACTCTCTCCCTTGTCCACCTGTAGAAAAACTCCTCCGAGGTGTGGGACAGATTCCAGGCATCAAGCAGGTTCAGGGAGAAGATGCTGCTCCACAAACCTAGGGAGCAGAGCCAGCCGTGAGCAGCTCTGCCCAAGAGCCCCCAGCCCCACCCAATTACTGACTGGTTCTGCCTTGGCCTTGATGCCCCCTCCAAGTCAGGCTGCTCAGGGGGTGGGACAGACTGTGTTTTCCCTCTCCCCACAGGGCAGCTCGACACAGGAGACTGATGATCTCCAGCCCTCAGCTCTTCTCTGACCTCCTCTCAGAGCTGGGAGAGGGTGTGAAGGCATAAAAGGCACAGCCTTATGCAGGGACTTAACACTGCCAATTGCAGGCTTCCGGTTCAAGTCCAGACTCCACCCCTTGTACCAGTTAATACATGAGTTTAGGACAGTGCCTGGCACGTGGTGAGCACTTGATAGATGCAATGCTATCTCTCATTGTTATGATTTTAAAATGCAACACGTTAATAATACTCATATGAAATCTTTCACATACATTGACCCATTTGGATCCTTTATAAGGTTGGTTTTACTCTTAGGCCCAATTTGCAGATGAGAAAACCGAGGCTCAGAGAGGTTAGGTAATTTGGCCAACTTCACACAGCTAATAAATGAGGAGCCAGAGTTCAAGCCCAAGTGTCTCTGAGCCACATGCCCAAAAGCACAGGTGTTCAGAGGAAGGAGAGGCCATGATGGGCTGGGGGCTTCTGGGCAGCTTTAAGGAAGAGATGGGGCTTGAGTAGGACCTTCTAGGATGGGTTAGATTAGGATAGATGGAAGGGAGGGGGTGTAGACAACTAAGTTAAATAAGGGCATAACTGTTGTGGAGGCTCTAGACATGGGTCTGTTTTATGAGGTTGCTCTTTGACGAGTGTAGTTCAGGCTCTGAAGGGGAGAGCTGTAGGAGTGGCCGTCACAGCCAGGCCCCTGCCCTCAGTGCACCCAGCTTCTGGAGGACCAGGGAGCGTTGCAAGTGAGCTGGGCCAGGCTTCCCCAGAGACTTTGCCTTGACCCTGTGCTCCCCTCCAGTCTCGGATCCCAGCGGCTCCATGGGCCCCTGGAAGCAGCCACGCTGCCGCTTGGAGCCAAAGGGGGAGGAGGTGGGTGTTTCTGAAGCTTCCATCCCAGCTTGCCACTCCCAGTCTAATTCTGAACAGACCCCAGGGAGACCACTGGAGACCAGAACGTTGGGAAAGACCCCTCTCTTCCCCAGTGACTTAGGGGCCCCTGTCAGGTCCTTCTGGGCACGAAGGGTCACAGGGAGATCAGGACAGTCTGGGAGACCAATCTCAGGGTAGATTCGGGAGCCTCTCCTGGGATGAGGGGATGCTGGCAAACGCCAGGAGGGTCACATGCTCAAGGGGTACCCCAGACCAGCCCCAGCACCTGGGACAAGATCCTGGGGGAACCGAGCCTGTCTCCCGGTCATTCTTTTAATTTAAAGGTGGGGCCTGCCCAGCATGGGGCGGGTGCCCAGGGGCCTCCCCTGGCCAAGTCACCTAGCATGTAGCACATCCGCGACTCTGGGATCCTCTTCATCAGCCGTCCCATGAAGAACTCGGAGCCAAAGAGCTCGGTGGGGATGAAGGCCCCGTATTTCTGCAGGCCCACCTCGTAGGGGGAGAACTCGCACCACTCTACACACGAAGCAGCGGGCAGCTTGTCAGTCTCAGGCCGGGACAGCCCCGCCCTCTCCGCTCACCACGGCCCTGGCTCCCCAGCCTTGGCAAGCCTGCGACAGCAAGGCCGCAGTTCCCCCGCAGGGTGCATGGGGGCGCCCGCGGACGGCTTCTGCTGGCCGGGCAAGATTCAGCTTTGCAACCTGCGCTGTTCATTTGCTCCTCAAAACCGGATAAACGGGGACCAAGACTGACTCCGAAGCAGGGCAGGTCTCTAGAGTCCCTCCCTCTGGGCAGCTAAGAAATATCTAGTACCTGTTCTCTTCCCAACTTTGTTACCCGTGTCCCATCAAACGCCTGCCCCGGCAAGCCATGAAACCACTGCCCGTCCACCCCACCCCGGCAGCAGGGCTGTAGAGGGTAGCAAAGTTGATTTCTTCAGCTGTCACTACAGTCTTTCGATGTGGAGGTTGGCAAAGGTGTGGTGGGGGTGTGTGCTGGGTGCCTTTGCCTGCTGAGAAGGGACCCCCTCGCAAACTGCTAGCCACCAGTGTTACCTCTGAAATCCTGGTTGCTTACATCATCCTTGACATTGATGGTGAGGTAGATGGGCAGGGGGTTCTGGCCCTGGCACAAAGCAGCACGCTGGTCTGACAGTTTGCATTCATTTCTCTGTGGGGAGACGAAATAGTTAAGGGGAAGAAGCAGACGAGCAGCCTGGGGACAGTGCGGACCTCCAGCAGCCCATTTCCTGGCTCCCGAGCCGATCAGTCACACTTGCTCTTAAAATGTACCCTTAGAATGTTCACTCTCCTTGGGCTGTTCACCACCCCAGACACGTGCACAGGGCTGGGACTGGATATGCAGTTTCGGACCGTCCCTCAAAGTCCCAGGGTTTTCCTGGTGTCTTGGGCACCAAGGAATGAAAAGGTAGAGGTGGAAGAGGCAACACCGCGCCTCTTCATCCCCATCATCTTCCACCCCCCTCAACCTCAACTGGAGCGGCTCCATTTTTCTTATCAGCTTTGCATGTTGGGCTCCCTCATAAAATTTGTTTGTTTGGGGAAAAGAAAGCTTTTTTTTTTTTTTAAACAAAAGACTTGGAAACTTGGCACCATATGGCAGCCAAGGTCCCTCTCCGTCCCCAGAGCACTGTTCATAATAATCCGAGTGGGGTCCTGCAGGTCAGCCTGGGGCCACAGGCCACCTCCCAAAGTGATCTGGCCAGTGTAAACAAGGCCAACTGAGGTCTTAGAGGCCCAGGCTAGAGCCCACCCAAGTGTGTGAAAGCCACAGAACCTGTGTGGGAGGGCAAACATGTGTGTGGGCCAAACGACTCTTGGGTCTCCCTTGAAAGGCAAACAGGGTGTCTGTCATAACTGGGCCCAGAGATAATGGGCACCACAGAGCTGACTACCCTGGAAGTAGGGGAAGTTGCCCACTCAGGAAAGAGCCCAGTCCACACTCATGTCAAGGGGGTGTAAGGGAAATGTTCCTGCTGTGGCCAGAGGGGAAGAGCAGAGGCTCCCTAACGTCAACCCTAGTCTTGTTTTCCCAGGAACCTTGGTGCCCTCCCCCCACCCCCTAAACCCCAGCAACACTCAGGCAACACCTTGGTGCTTTCCCCCCTCATCACGTGGGGCACAAACTACTGTTAGAAATATGAACTGCCACGTATTGATGTGACTCCCACTGAAGGAACAGCACGGAGCTGGGCCAGAGTTTAAACCCCGCCCCGCCTGAATCCCGAAGCCAACTGCCTCAGCCTCGGCCTGCCCTGCTTCATCACAAGGACAGATTGGCTGGGGGCTTATCAACGGGAGCAGGGTGGGGTGGGATCCATCAAGAGCTGTGAGTACCTCGAGTCTGAATCCCCATCGCCTAGAATAGTTCCTGGCATGCAGGAGGTACTTATTTTGTTGAAAGAACAAATGAGGGATTGAACGAATGTTGAAGAGGAGGTTCGGGTCATCTTTGGTTGTTCAAATTGTCGGCGTTTTCCGGAAGAGGGGACCTACCAGAAAATAATTTGCTGTCCCTCCTCCTTCTGGCAAGTTCTGATTTGAATTCAGAACTCCTCAGACACCTTTGGGAGTGGAGAAGACAGCCATATGCCTGGGTACAAGTTAGGTAGGAAGTTCTGCTTTGGGGCCAAGCAACAGCCAAAGTCAGCTCCTCCCTGGGGCCTGTGTAGCCAGAAGGGTCCAGGCGTTAGCTGAGCTCCCCTTGATGCCCAGGACCATAGCAGGCAGTGGGGATCCCAGTGCTCCACGACGTCCCACATGGCTCTCACGGCAGCTGGGTTCCAGCAGAGGCTGGGTCTCTTCTTGGGCACATATTGCTTGGCTCACTGGATCTCAATACAGGAAGGAACCTCACTGGGCCCATCCTCTGTGTGGTGGCCATGAAAAGAAGCCCTGCAGACCTTCAACCACAGGGAGAGTGACTGACCAAGGGCCCCAGCTGCTGAGCTCTGAAATCCTTGACTGAGTTTGAGCTGAGGCCACACTTCCCATTGGGCAGCTCCCAGCCCGTGACGGAATGTGGCAGGGATACTGAGGGAGGCCCATTCTGGGGGAGAAGCCAGACTCCTCTGATGGCCATCTTGGCTAGAGGAATCTCCAAGGGCCTTGCCGAACCTTGCAGACCACACAATAGTCTAGCATGCTTCCATGAGCCTTTCTTCCCTCTCTCTTCCACTTGGGGTCAGACTTGCACCACAGTCTGATGGCTCTCCAGCCTTCTCCAGCTCCTTCCATTTTCTCTCCTGGGTGTCTTGACAGGGATCTCAGAGAACATATGGCCTCTTTGCAGGGTTGTACCTAAGCCACTCCCAACATGAGGGTCTCAGTCATACTCTAAAGGGATGTGGGAAGATAATCCCACTGTCTTCCTCCATCATGCATTCGGGTGCCTCGTGCTTCTTAAAGCGCAAGGATGCGCCTGTGATGTAAGTCCAGACACCCCTCCCCCCATAAGGAAAGAGCTGGACATCAGCCAGGGCAGGATGGGGCCCAGGAGAAGCTGAGCGCCTACCTCGTCCCCCAGACAGGCCTCGATCAGCAAGCCCCAGAAGTCTGTAAAGGTGACATTGTACCCTTCCTGGCTGCGCTGCCGGAGCTCCTCCTGGAATTTGGAGAGCTGGTCTGGGAACAGGGCAGGCAACTTGTCCTTGACCACGTGCCTCCGTGCCTCAAAGATGGCAGGCTCCAGGTTTTTGGAGGACCAGTCTGGGTCACGGTACAAGGTAGCCATGGTCCTGGAAAGAGAGACAGGCATGGCTGACAGAGCTGAGCCGGCCCTGGTCCCATCAACCCTGAACCCTGGCAGGATAGAAGATAGGCAGGTCGTGGGAAACCCTAACCTGCCGGGTGCCAGGAGAGGAGCCTGGAGGAAAGAGGATGAGGCGGAGGCCTGGTTGGGGAGGGTGAACATCATTGCTTGTAGTCACACCTGCTACAGTTTCTTGACCCCTGCCGTGTGCCAGGGATAGCATGTTGCTTAAGAGAGAGGATTCAGGACCCAGATCTTCCTGGCTTCAAAACCAGACTCTGCCACTCATTAGCTGCGTGATCTTGGGAAATTTACTTAAGTGCTGTACACCTCAGTTTCCCCATCTGTGGAATGGGTAGGATGATGACCCTTGTACCAACCTCACAGAGTTATTGTGAAGATTACATGAGTTAATGTATATAAGGTGTTAGAACAGTACTTGGCACAAAGTAAGTGGTGGGGCCCACATTTGAACCCAGGCTTGGCTGGTTCCAAATCTTGGACTGTTTCCACTCTCCCACATTAATTCCCATAGTTATGATGCCGGCTAAAGATTGATTTCCCCTTCTGCTTCTTAACTTATATGTGGGCAGTGCGGAGGAGTAAAACAAAGATGGAGATCCCCTAGCCCAGGGTCTTTGCCTCTGTCTGCCTCTTCTTGGCTGGACCCAGCTTTTCTCAGTCCATGTCAGGACGGCCCCAGGAACCCCTCCCCGACAGTGGACCTTGTCTGCAGCTGCACGGGTGTCTGAACAGCGGCCTCTTCCTTCATAGGACTCGAGTCTCGTCTGGGAAGGTGGGGGTTGGGCAGGAGATTTCTTCAACAAAAAGCACCCTGCTCTCCATAGGGTTCACTCTGTTACTTTTACACTTTTAAAAAGCTTTACAAATGATTGATTTTAAAAGAATCCCTCCCAGTGATTTGCCAGGCCAGGAGCCTCTCCCCCATCCTGCCTCCCCCAGGCCAGCGTGAGTTCCTTCCCGGTTCCTGCCTGGCCGGGAGGATGCAGGTGCCCCTCCACCCTGATGGAGGCAGACTTATCTCCTTAACCTACTACCCATGAGCAACAATTTGATGTGGAGGTTAAGAACTTGGGCCCTGGACTCAGATAGCCTGGGTTCAAATCCCAGCTCTACCACTTATTAGCTGAATGACTCTGAGCAAATCCCTTTGTTTCTCCAGCTGTCAAATGAGCACAATGACAACATCTCCCTCACAGCTTTCTTGTGAAGAAGAAATGAGATGATCCATTGGAAGCAGTCACCCCCGTGCTCGGTGCAGAGGCACCCCGATAACTGTCAGCTCTCCTCCCATCCCACCTGGGCTGAAGCCTGGGGCCCAGGATGCACCAGGAGCCCTTGGCTTTCCTAGAGCGAGTTCACAGCCACCTGCTCAAATGAACGTTACCCAGAGCTCCTCCAGGATGAGGGGCACGGCTTGGGACCTTGAGGGCTCAGAGGCCCACCAGTCCTCGACAGAATAAGACACAGGCCTGGCTGAGAGGCCTTGGGTGGTCACAGGGCCCCAGCCACCCTGGACCAGGGCTACATTCTAACTTTGTGGGCCCCTTATTATGTTTTATGACTTATATAAAGACAAATATAGTAATATTATTTATTAAACATTTTCTTCAACCTAGACTTTCATTTTTTTTCTCCTGGTCTTAAAAGAAGTTAAAACATTTTTGTGGGTTCCTACAAGCCTTGTGAGCCCTAGGCACTGAGGCTCCCGTGGAGAAGCCGACCTCACACTGGCCTCACCTTGGGGAGGAGCCGCGTGCTTACTCTCCTTGCTCATGGCAGACAGTGAGGTGGTGGGAGCCCACATGGCAGAGGGAGTGGGCAGGGATGTGTGCTGGGCAGGCATGTGGGCAGGTGATCAGCTGGGCCAGTTCCACTCACCCTAGGAGACTTGGCACAGTCTGGGAGAGGGCGGTTGCATCTCCCCAGCAGGACGGGGCCGGTGGCACCAGTGGTTCACTCATGGTTGGCCACCACACTCCTGGGTCCCTACCACAGCCCCTTGGAGATAGTAACGTCAATAACGCCCAACACGTGTGATGTGTATAGTGTCTCCCGTGTACGCAGTACTGGGAGAGCTTCTCACAACAACCCCATGAGGTCCATGCTATCGTTATCCCCACTTCACAGATACAGACACTGAGACTCAGAGAAGTCAAGCTGCGTGCCCAAGTCACGCAGCTGTAAGTGGTAGAGGCGCCCAGGCTTAAGGAGTCACTCTAACCTGGGGTGGGGGGAACTTCACTGGAAACCCCAGGCCAGCCTGTTTTCTGCTTGCTCTGGGCTTCACCAGACAGTGACCCCTGGCTCCTTACCAGGTGGCCCCTGACAAGCCAGTGATGTAGCTGGCACAGTTCAGGATGTTCAGCTTCTGCAGTCCCAGCAGGTGGCCGTACATGGCCGTCATGGATCTTGTTCCACCCCCGGTGGCCATGATGGCTATCAGTGGTACCTGGGGGCACACAGAGGCAGACAAGTGGGGCAATGCCAGGTAGGAGAAGACTTGGAGTGATAGACAGGAGCTTAGAACAGTGGAGGAGAGAGAGTTGGCTATAGACAGCAGAGAGTGGGGTGCTGAGTGAGCTGAAAACCCCCGTTCACAGAGGGGCGTGTCGCTCGGTAGGTCAGGAGTTAGACCTTAGCTCCAAACCCAGTGGTTGGGGTCAGTAAAAGGCTCTGAAGCCTTACACAGGATTGGAAATCAAAAAGTCACTGCTGGACGAGTTCTTAGCACTGTTAATCTAGCCCTCAGTTAAGATGATGAAACTGGGCTCCAGGGGGCTGGGTGGCTGGCTCAAGAACCCAGCCAGTGTGAGATTCCCTGATGGTTGCAAGTTGACATCTTCTGCAGAGGGCTGACGTTAGGGCACCAGGCCCGGGCTTGGCAAATGGCGTATGCTCGGTGTGCTCCATACGTGTAAGAGCAGGAGTAAATGAATTTCTGATGTGGGAAGGAGCAGGGTGTCACCTCTGGGTTTACACAGGTTTAAGATGCCTAAAGGTGGGACAGCGAGAGGGGCTCTTTGCCATGACTCCCTCTAACAGTTGTCATTGGAGCGGAGACTGTAAGCTCCTTCTGTCGGCCGAAGCCCCATCACAGCCCTCCTCAGGCACGAGGTCTCCGTCCCTGCCTACGGTCGGCCTCAGAAGGCGGGCTCTCAGAGGGCTGACCTGCTGCCCAGAGGAGCGTGGGCCTCAGTCCACATCAGGATGGTGAGAGAGGGCTCTAACAGAGGCACCGTTTCTGCCCTGTGGGTGGAAGCTGCTCCTCTCCAGCTTCCAACTGCTATTCTTTCGGGGTGGTGAGGGGGTGTATGTGGGCATATTTGGGTGAAGGAGGAACTGAAGAATGAAGGGCCAAGGGCTTTTGGGGTGGAGGTATGGGGTGGGGGAGCTTCAAATGTTTTCCCAGCTGGGGAGAGGAGGTCACTTTGTCCCCACGTCAGTAAGACTCCATTGGCAGCCTCAGGATCTGTTAGTGCATGGGCAGGGGCAGCTGGGGCGCCTTCCTTTCTCTCTCTCCTCTGCCCTCCCCACCTTGTGAACACACAGCTGAGTCACATCCAGCACAGCCCTCACCTGGGCACCTGGAACCTCAGTAGTACAGGCACCCACGGAGGGCAGCACCGAGGCCACCCTGGGGCAGGGAAGGGCTTAGGAGCAGCTGGCACAGCTGTGTTGGAAGGACAAGCTCGGCTCAGGGCGGGCACTGAGCGCAGGTTGGCAGGTCCTCTGCGTACCCACCTCGTCCTCCTGCAGGTCCTCCTCCAGCTGCAACACCTGCTTCAGCGCCTCAGCCACCACCAGCCTCCGCTTCTGCAGGAACTCCATCTCTGCCGAGCACAGGCTGAAGCCCAGCCGCACGTCCAGCGTCTGGGGGCTATGGGGACAGAGGACCTTGCCTGAGCGGGCCTGGAGACTCCGCCTCCACGGAGAAGACACGGCTTTAGGGTGAGTCGGATGTAGGCTTGAAGCCTGGTTCTGCCGGGTACCACCTCTGTGACGTTGGGCCTCTCCTTTCTCATCTGTAAAATGGAGCTAATCGTGATCAGCTCCCAGCGCGGTCTTCAGTGCTCAGTGAGATAACAAATATAAAGCCCCTCAAGCCTAGTGGGGCACTGTAAGCAGGTACTTGACAAAACTGGGGACTCTTTCAAGCCCACCTCCTCAGCAAGATCTGGAAAGTCCAGAAAGGTTTCCCCCAGGCACCTTCTATAGCCTGAGGCCAGACATGGGTGACAAGGGGCCCTGAGATCCTTTTGGCCAATCCCTCTGGACAAGGCTTTATAGTCAGGCTCTTCTGAGCTGGAATAACAAGGGCCCATTCCTGCGGCTCACGTTCCTTGGTGAGCTCTTCCTGCTTCCGGAGTAATGATTGTCCTGTGTATCTGTGCAGTTGACAATAAACCCTTCCCCTCCCTGCCCTCACCCCATCAACCCTACAGGTCTGCAGGTAGGTGGGGCTGGAGCTGCTGCAGCATGCCCAGTGCTTGCCCTCTTTTTATCACATCCCTGCCCTTAACAAGCCTAGGCTCCTGGCCTGGCATCCCAGAGCCTATCTGATCTGGCCAACCTCACCTCCCACTACTTCCAGAAGCAGTCCTGGTTCTGAGCCTTCATGCAGCCCTTGCCTTCACCAGAAGCTTCCTCCCTCTGCCCTCCCACATCCCTTGCATCCTCTGAGGCCCAGCCCCCTAGTGACTCCAGGCGAACGGACCTTGACAATTTCTGACCTGAGTCTTAGTGACCTGAGTCACTAACAAGGTCACATTGTTTTGTTTTGTTTTGTTTTTTTGAGGAAGATTAGCCCTGAGCTAACATCTGTGCCCATCTTCCTCTACTTTATATGTGGGATGCCTGCCACAGCATGGCTTGCCAAGCGGTGCCATGTCCGCACCCGGGATCTGAACTGGCAAACCCCGGGCTGCCGAAGTGGAACGTGCACACTTAACTGCTGCACCACCGGGCCGGCCCCGGCCACATCTCTTTGAAGGAGAGCCTGGGAGCTCTCCCATCGTGTTTCCTCCATGTCCAACACAGGTATGCAGACACAGCTGCAAGGAAATAGCTCTTTCCTTGGCCTCAACAAGGAATGAATAGTAAAACAACCACAGTAATAACATTAGTTGATATTCACTGAACATCCCACTTGTCAGACAGATCATCGAGTACTTCACATGTGTTGTCTCACCGAATCCTCAAAGCGACTCAGTGACAGACCGTGTTCTTGGTATCGCTCCAATGTACAGATGAGAAAAACTGAGACTTAGGTTAAATAACTTGTCCAAGGACAAAGAGTGAATCAAATTGTAAATGGAAATTATGGTGACTTGATTTTTGACAAGGGTGCTAAGGCAATCCAAAGGGGAAAGACTAATCACTTCAACAAATGATGCTGGGACAACTGGATATCCACATGCAAAAGAAAGAAGCTGGACACCTATTTTACCATGTATATCCTAATTAGCTTGAAATCAATCATAGATCTAAATGTGAGAGCTAAAAGGATAAAATGCTTAGACGAAAACATGGGGTCACCTTCATGACCTTGGACTAGGTAATAGTTTCTTGAATATCACACCAAAAGCACAAGCGACCAAAGGAAAAAAGAAACAGAAAAGCAGGTACTTTACCAGGGTGTAGACTTCATGTGTAGTTCACAGTTCTCGCCCTGGGAAGCAGAAGATGAAAAGCTTGTCAGGGATGACCATTCGGAGCCAAGTGGTCCCAACCAAAGAACTGGAGGCTCACCACACTGCCCTCTCCCTGACTGCACTCAGCACACACATGCTCTATCCCTACTTCCTCTGCTGGACGCGACCCTCCCCACCATCCTCACCTCAGCTTCTACGTGCTCTCCGGCTCCACACTGCAGCTCGGCAGTCCCCTACTCCACACAACTCCTCTAGCCTGCCTGAGAGACGGCCCTGAGTCACTGTCCCCTATGGGCCCCCCAGGCTTTCCCTATCTTTCTGCCACAGGAGCTCCAGGCTAAGCTGCTCAGGGCCCCCTGCCCAGCCCCAGGCCCTCACCACAGGCAGGGTCACCGTCTGGCCGTCGGGGAGGCAGTCGAGGGGCTGGCAGATGGGGCCGGTTTTCTTGTGCGCACAGCAGCAGCAAAGCTGGAAGGATGGGCGGGTTCTGTGATGGGGGGAGGGGCTCCTCCTGCAGCCCCGCCTGCTCCAGTCCCCTGTGCCGCACCCCCCGGCCACCGCCTTGTACCCCACAGCTCCATGGACTCTTGGGCCCCTCCACGTGAATCTGGGACTGGAAGTACTTGGGGTAGTGGAAGCAGGCAGGGTTTGGGCAGCAGGGCTCCAGGCAGTGCGAGATGCGCTGGGTGTGCTCAAAGGACTCCGTCACTGTCACCAGGAGGTCCTTCTCTGGAAGAGAGGACAAGAGGGCTGAGACCCCTGGGAACCCTCTCATTTCTCCACCCCCAATGGGACTCAGTAAAAAGTCTAGCTGGAGGCGCCCAGGTCAGGGTTTAGAACCACCTGGGGCACTGGTTAAAACGCCCTAGAGTCTCATTCTGTAGGGCAGTGTAGGGCCCAGGAATCTGCATTTTAACAAGACTTGCATGTGATGCTGACAAATGAAGTCCCCAGAAAGCCCTCCGAGATGCTGAGTCCCCTGGACTAGTCCTCCTCGGTTCTGCTTGCCCAGGAGGTGCCCCAGAGTCAGCCTCCCACTGCACTGAAGGGAGGTCCTCACTAAACCGCCAGTTTGAGCGTAGAGGCCTCTTCCTCTCTCCCTGCCCCGTGTGCAGGGGGCTGTGCTGCTCTCCTCTTGGGACAGGGCTGGAGGCCTTGCATGGGTGGGATCCAGTGGAGCTATGAGCTCGAAGAGTCTCGTATCTGTGGATCTCTTAGGTCTCTGCCAGCCATAAAATGCTAGGACTCAATGAATTGTAATCTGCCCAGGAGACGGGGCACAGTTAGAGGGGCCCTGGGTGTTGACCACTGCACTAGACCCAGGAACCCCTGGTCTAGCAGGGGTGTGGCGCAGACCAGTGTGGGTAGAGTGGGCAGTGCTGTGCTCGTCAGGCCCAGGAAGCTCTGAGGGCCCTGTAGGTGCCTGGAAGAGCATGCCCCTTATAGGGCAGGGGGGACAACAGGGTCCACGACCCTTGAGGGTGAGGTGATCCCAAGGAGTCTGGGTCAGGATTTGGTTCCCTATGGAGCCCAGGGCAGCCTGGAAGGGCCAGCTCTGGTGCCGACGGGCTGGGGAGCAGCACGGCCCTCCCCACAGGCAGAGGCAGCCCAGGCTCACGTTTGCCACACTTTCTCCGCCTCCTGGATTCTGCATGCACCTCCAGGCAGGAGACCTGTCGAGACTAAAGCAAAGCAAGGGAGGGTCATTCTGAGCAGAAGCCGCCCCTTCGCTCTCCCAGGCAAAGGGAGGAGATGAAGGACCAGAGGATAAATTCAGTGCTGGTCTGATTGGGCCAACCCCAGGGAATGCTGGCTACGCTGACCATATTTTCTGAACCCGGTCAAGGCCTATCATCTCATTCAGAGATGGAGTATTTGAAAATGAAGCTGTCCTGAAAAATCTAGGATGTGTGGTCACCATTTACTAGGGGTCGTGTTCTCAGCTACAGGTCAGGGATGAAACTGGAGTGGTTTGGTCCAAAACCAAAAGAAGGAACATTCCGCTCTGGGCTTTGGAAGTGAGAACTTCCAATGAAACAGCCTTCTAAAGAAGCAGAGGCAGGTCAAATTCCTTTACCACAAACTCCCAAAGACCGGCTTTCAGGGGGAGAGCTCCCTGAATCCTGAGGCTTTTGATGCATCTAACGGAAATGGCTGCAACGACAGCTGAATGATGAAAATCTTTAACACTGAACTTGTGCTCAGAGAGACTGGACTCGGGGAGAATGGGAGGGAGACTGATGCTGAGAGGAGGCTGCCTCCTGTGGGTGCTTCTATTGGGGAAGTTCCCAAGACGATGGGTGGTTGCTCTGGGATACGGGACGCTGGGACAGGGCGACCGATGTCCCAGGTCCTTCCTCCCAGGAGCAGGAGCCCAGCGGCTGCCTCTCCCACCCCTGACTGCCCGCGTCCCCTTGATATTGGCTTCCATCAGTCTGACTCCTGGCCGGCTCCAGGACAACTGTTCTCTCCCACAGTCCTGTTCCCCTGAGAGCAGCAGCCATATGTGGCCCCTGGAGCTATAGGAACCCAGGAGGACAATTACCACCAGCACGCCATTGGTGATGAGGGTCTCAGGTGGATCAGGACTGAAAAACAAAAGGAGAACTCCTGGTCAGTCATGTCATTCTGGACTGATTTCTCACAAAGGTGATAAAGAGCCTACACAGGACCAATAATGAGATAACAGAGCCTTCTTAGTCCTTGTGAAAAATATTGGCTTAAGAAACCTTAGATCTGTAGCTAGTCAAGGAGAAAACTGGCATACATTTTAAATAGAATGTTCAGGAAAAAAAAATAGATTTCTAGGTTAGAAGGAGTAGAAGAGTTCCTTTTTTTTCCCCCCCTTAAAGGATAGCTGTTCTTTATGTCCAACCAGAAGCAACTGCATGGAGTTGTGAGGATAAACAGGTTGCAAGAAAAGGCTAGAGCCATCACCTAGAACAGGCGTAAACAGTTCTGGTTGCAAAGCTGACCCCTTCTCCCTTCTGTGCCTTGTTTAATTTATGCGTTTGACAAACAGTTCTGACCCGGCCAGAGAGGGCCCTGGTAGATATGAAATGTCCTGTGTTATAAAGCCGGAAAGGTCACAATTAGCCCAGGGTCGTCCACAGCCTCCCTCGCCGAAGCCAAGCCAAAGATGACTGTGGCTCCAGATCTACTCTTATTACCAATTTTGACCTATTTCATTTTGCAAGCCACTTTCTAATTCAGCCAATGGATTTTTCCCCCCTAAAAGTCCTGTCACACCAAGAACTGGCAGAGAGAGCCTGGATTTTCTTCAACGTGAAACTAATAAAGTTGACTTTAGTTCGTCCATCAGCTGTTGATGGGAAAGGAGGCACAGAGTCCCTGGCAGAGGACCCCCCAGTGGAATTTGACAAGCCTTCGTGTTCTAGCTCCCGGCTGTTGTCCTCCCCCTGTCCCTGGGCTGATCATAAGTCCAGGGGCTCAGTTGTGCCAGGGATAAGAAGAGGGGAGGCCCTGCTTCCCTCCGTCCCCACCCCTTCCCTTCCTTCCTTCTCTCCCTGTCCTCTCTTCCCTCCATCTCTTTGACCTGGTTCCACTTGAGCCCCCAGCGTAGTCATACATCTAGGACCCCGGGTCATCTTCCTAATTGAAAATGATGAGGAATAACCCCACTTGTTGGGCCTGAGCCTGCCCCCGACTTCTCTCCAGTGGTGGCTCCAGGCCAGAGTTTGGAGTAGTTTGTTCTAACAGTTCTGGGTCAAGGAGGAGACCCCTTGGTCCTGACATCTTTTTGAGCCTGGCCTCAACAAGCCCCCATCACCACGGTGACAGGAATTCTTCCCAGAGGCCACTCTCAGAAATGCAGGGGAGCTGAGGAGATGATCTGGCCACAGTACTAGATCTTTAAAACAACACTGACATCAGTGGAACAGGATGAGCAGGGGTGGGGCCCAGGCACCTACAGTATTTAGAAGCTCCCAAGTGATTCTGAGGCACAGTGAGGAGGCCGGGGTGAGCGTGGAAGACGAAAGGACAGCAAAAAGGTGGGCCAGGCTCTGAGATGCCTGTGCCCAGAAGCTACTTGGGGGTCAGGACCTTGGTGGGGCCCTGGGGGGGGGGGGCGGCGGGCCTACTCACCTTTTCTCCAGCAGGAACTCCACCTCTAGCTCCTCCATGCCCTGGCAGGGGGAGAAAGGAAGGCTGCTGTAGCTGTGTGACCAGGACCCTCTGCTGTTCCAGAGCCCCTGTGCACCTGCCCCTGTCCTTCTCATGTAGCTGTCCAGCTGTCGTGGAGTAGGGGAAGCTGCTCCCCATTCTTTTCTCCGTTTTTTTTTTTTTTTTTTTTTTGAGGGAAATTAGCCCTGAGCTAACATCTGCCACTAATCCTCCTCTTTTTGCTGAGGAAGACTGGCCCTGAGCTAACATCTGTGCCCATCTTCCTCTACTGTATATGTGGGACACCTACCACAGCATGGCTTTTTGCCAAGCGGTGCCATGTCCGCACCCGGGATCCCAACCGGCGAACCCCGGGCTGCGGAAGCGGAATGTGTGCACTTAACCGCTGCACCACCGGGCCGGCCCCAGCTGTTCCCCACTCTTGATGTCCCCTCTGCCTCTCTCTGTCCCCAAGCCTTTGATATCAGGAACATCACTGACAACCCAGGGGAAGGTCAGGGTATGGAGTTGACCCCCGGCCCCAACATGTAAGTCCCTCTGCCCCAGAACATTTCCCTTTCATCCTCTACCCCAGGCTTCCCACTGCTCTCCTGCCTTGCCAGGGGGCTCAGTGCCTCGGGCAAGGGAGAGCTGAGACCTTGCCCCCAGCAAGCTCAACTCTGAAGCCTAGGGTCCCCTGCCCTCATCTACTCCTTCACAGCTCTTGCTGTGCAACCTCAGGAAGTTGTGAACTTGCTGGACCTTCATTTCCCTACAGGAATGAAAGCCAGGCGAGGACAGGGATTCTCGTCCCCTGACATGTCTCTGGTGCCTGGAAGAGTGCCTGGCCCCTAGTAGGCATTCAGGTATTTGTTGAATGATTGAATCTATAACGTCCTGGTCCATTCCAGCTCTGACTTTCTCTGACTTACAGATTTGCCCTTCTTTACCCTCATCTGTCCTCTGTCCCCTGGGGCCATCCCAGCAGCAGGACTCTGAGGGAAGAGAGTGAACCAGCATATATTATATCTCCATTTTGTATGTGAGCAGTGCTGGGCACCTTAACTGTGTTCTCCCATTTAACCATCACAACCACCTGTGTGGTAGGTATTATTATCACCATTGTATAGATGAGGAAACAGAACTCAGAGGAATTAAGTGATTTCTACAAGGTCACACAGCTAATAAGTGATAGTACTGGGATTTGATTCGGCAGCACTATCTTTTCCTGACTCGGCTACACAGAGAGGAGCCCGTGGAATGGCACCATGGGAGTAACCAGCTGCTCCTCATAAGGCAGGAGGCTGAGAGCCTGGGCACCTGCACCCACCTCTGGGTTGAGTGGGAACTTCACGTGGGTTTTCTTTCGGAAGCAGAGCTTGGTGAGGTCATAGAGAACTGTCAAGAGATGGTCATCTGGTGTCACTGTGTCTTCATCGCAGACGCTCAGCTCTAGCACGTTCTAAGGGAGAAGGGAGGGTGCAAGTCTGGTTACTGAGGTTGCATTGACCCACACCCTGGATGAGGGGCCTGACCTCAGTCCTAGCAAGGAGGTAGGTCTGAGAGATGGGGACCAGCACAGAGGTGCCTGCTCATGTGTGAGTGACATTTGTAGGGAAACAAATTAAGGGAGGAAAATATCTATTCCCTCCTCTCCAACTCTCTGAATCCTTCCTTCCTTCCTGCTCTGAATCTCTTACTGGAGAATTTTACAAGCTTGGCAGAGGTCTGTGAAGTGTGAGGGATTTCATTTCACCTGGGGGAATGATGGAAGGGCAGAGCAAGCAAGACCCTTGCCAAGACATAGAATGTGTCCAGCCTTGGGACCCCAGGAGCTGAAGACAGCCCATTTGGTGCTAGAAAATCAAGTTCAGGGAAGCTAACATCTTAACACTCCAGGGGAGTGATGTGGCAAAGATTATAAGGGGTCTGATACTTGAAGGGGTTGGAGTGAGCTGTTTGAAGTCCATCCTTTGGCTCATCAGCTCCTAATGAGGTCTCATGGATGGTTCCAAAGCAGCATGTCAAGAGTTAAGCAGCTACCTTGTCATCTGGCTGAACTCTGAGGTCAGGGGTCTCAGGTGACATGGGTTAGCCTTTGAGGCCTCTTGTTCCAAGGAACCTGAGAGATGTGGGTTGAGGCTGGGTTTGCCTCTTTGGTCCCTATCTAGTGGACATAAGGTGGTTCTGAAGGTTCCCTACTGAATGTGTCCCAGAACTAACCCCATAGATCCATATGAGTAACCCCATAGATCTTTAGACAAAGGAAGCCCAAATTCTAATTTCAAGATGGCACATTGAGCCCACATCAAAATCTCTCTCCTTCACCAAAACCATAAATATGATAGAAGAGATATTTTACAAATAATAAATATAAAGCCCTTCTTGAAAACAAAAAGGATTCATCATGAACCAGAAATGAAGACTGCTCCCTAAAATATGGAAGCGATAAGCCGAAGTGTCAAGCCTCAAGTGCCCCAAGACTGGAACTGAGGCCTCCATGATGAGGCCAAGTTTGTCTTAAGGATGCTCTGCTGGGGATGCTTAAGGGAGAATCTTCCCACAGGAGTTGTGAACTCAACTTAGAATTGCCATATCTAAAGAAGACCAACACCATGAAATAACTCAGCAAATGAAAGAACACACACCCAAGGAAATAGAAATAATAAAGCCAGTCTAAAAAGGAGTTAAGATAGAGAAAACCCTCTGGCTGGAATTAGACTCAGTGAATAGAAAGGATCTTCTCCTCTGTATATTCTCTTACTGGGAGCATGTTCTAGAAGCACACTCTGTTTTGGAGCAGGAGACACTCAGTTCCAGCAACAATTAGGTAGAAGGACAAGAAGTAGGAGGATGAGTAGACCTAGAGGGACGAACATGAGATAGGCTGAGGGAAGATGTGAGTGAGTGGGAAGACAGGTCGAGAGGAGGATAAGAAGCAGGTAGAAAGAAAAACAAACAGGCATAAGGAGGACACACAAACAAAGAGAAGGACCAGCAGGCAAAGAGGGGAGAGAAGTGCAGGCAGGGCAGACAGGCGCAGTCCTCCACGTCTCACCTTCACTTGGCTCTGGATCTGGAAGGTGAAGGTTTCATTCCACTCTGGGTTGGGGCAGTTGGAGATGGTCCTAGTCCTCAGCCTCTCATGAGAGGCGGTGGGCAGCCAGAGGCTCACAAAGCAGTCTGTCTGGCTCACTGTCCAAAGAAGACACGGGTGGGAGGGAAGGTGAGGAGCCAACTCGGGTGCAGAGAGGAGAGTGTGGCTTCAGAAGGGAACTTCAGACAAGTCACTCCCAGAGCAAGGCGTTGTCTCAGCTTCAGGTCCCTTCCTGACTCATGGGTCTGACTCTGCAGAGACCGTTGTCCCAGAACCCTGAGAAAGCCATAGCCTGTAGGCTAGAGGTTTCACAGAGGGGGACCCAGGTCCCACTGACCATTCTCATGCACACAGATGGCCTCTGTCTCTTATCAGAAGCACCCTAGCTCTCCCAGTAACTACCTGATGGTTTGGGACAAGGTATGACCGTGTTGTTTTCCCTCTGCCAGGAGAAGATCTGGAGGATCAACCCACAGGGTCCAGTTTACCCCTTGCCTTAGCCCAAGGCACAAGGGAAACTAAAGTAGAGCCCAGCTCTTCCTCTGGGCTGAGGAGAAGCAGGGATTAGAAGGGACATAGTCTGCTGTGAGTCAGCCCACAAGGCCCTGATGGGAAAAGGCTTGGGGGAACAAGCTATTCAGCAGGATCTAGGAGTAGGAGCACCATCTACACATGACTTAATGTCTCAGCTGCACCTGGCTGGGGTTCTGCATACCTACACTGGTCTCCCAGCGTGAAGCGTGTGACTCAAGAAACCCTCACATCTGAGAGCACGTACTTTTTTCTCATTCAAAATGAAAAACTGAAGGGTGATGATGCTGAATGTGTTCTGGAGAAGAGACAAAGTCTCTGATCCCAACAGGCCCTCCCAAGGGGGAGGAGGCCCCGAAGTCTTCCGGTTGGAGAAGCAGAAGGCGTAGGGTGAAAAATAGAAGCCTAGCCCAGTTCCTTGCCTCCATTCTACCTGGGGGAGGGAGGAAGAGGTGCATGACTGCCCTTGTCACTCTCCTGGCAATCTGCTGGGGTAATTCCCAGGGTACATATCAGATATGTAGAAAATGGTAAAAGTCAAAAGAGTTTCCAGGGTCAGAAAGTCCTCCAGACGGTAATGTTGGTGTGGGGATGGGAGTTCTGTACTGGTAGGACTGATCCAAACTGATGGTAATTATTATTAATAATGTCCCATGAGGGTGGAACTAGATGTGTCCCCCTGGACTGACTTATTCCTACACGGTCACCACACTGAGAATTTTATCGGAGTTAATAACCATGGTTTGTATCACAAGAGAACCTAGCTTCTGATTTCATCCCTGACGTCTGGTTAATCTCTGAGGGCTCACCATTCAGTGAATTGGAATTCACGGCCCTCCTCCCTTTGAAGAAAGTGAGATGACACTGTCCTTTAGATGTCATAATCATCATTTAATCCAGACACAGAGAATGTCCAAAACCCAACAGAATCAAAAGAAAATGATGACCTCTTCATCCCCACCCATCCCCTCCATGCCCAACCTGTTCCTCCTCACTGTCAACTCAGCCATCCAGGCCAGACACCAAGTATTGGCCCTGACTCTCACATGGAATCGATGTAACTCCTTAGACTTCTCGAGCCCATCCACTTCTTACTTGCACTGCCACTGCCTTGGTGCAGGCCACCATCATCTCTGCTGCCACTTTCCGACGGGGCATCCTGTCTCCTGTCTTGCCCTCCTCCAATCATTTCTCTCAAGAGAAACCAGAGGTCTCTAGAGCTGACCATATCACTCACCAGTTTAACATCCCTCATTGGCTCCCATCTGTCCTCAGGAAGGTGTCCAAAACACTCAACATGGCTGCCCCTCCTGCTATCCCAGCCTCTGTCTCATCTTCCCACCCTCCCTATCACCCTGGCCTCTGCCCCGACACTTTACACTCCAGCCAAACCCAAACACTTGTGGGTCCTCAGAAGTTGCCATGCTGTGTTGCCGTTCTTTCTGCCTAGAGCTTTCTTCCACTTTCACCCCACCCTTTCCCTGGCTAGCCCCTCCAAGTTTCAGAGGGCACCTCCTCTGGAAGCCTTCCCTGAGCTCCCAAGTCTGAGCCAGATGCCCTCCTAGCCCAGAGCCCTCCGCTCTTCTCCTGGCGGACCGCAGGCGACAGAGTGTGTAATGGCAGGTGGGCGTGTCTGCCTCCACCTCGGCCTGAACGCTGGAGAGCCCGGGAGACCGGTGTTTCTAGCCCTGGGAACATAGTCAGCACTCATTAGATATTTGATGAATAAAGAATGAATGGAAAAATCCAACTTCCTGCTACAGGGCTGTATCAGTACCCCAGAAATTCTCAGCTGAGTCACCACAGAGACAGGTAAGCAAGTCGGCATGTCTAATCGCTCTGCCCTTAGGGAGACTCACGGGGGACCTGCTCAGTCCTCCTGGACCCTTCCCTTGCCTTTGCTTGGACACCAGCCACTCCTACTGGGCCTGGAACATTCTCCTTAGGTCTGCCTCCTGTTTGTGAGGAATGTGCAGACAGGGAACCCCACCCATTCTACACTCATTTTCTTAGCATGATTTGATGGACCCTGGAAAGGCCCTTTTCCCTCTAAAATCTCTTTCTTATCATCAGTCCATGCCTAAAATTCTCCCATTAAACCCATTAAATAAAATCTCAGTGTTTTCGGCCTAAGGCTTAAATCTCTAGTTAAGATGAAAATACTCCTGGAAGAGACAGAATTGATCAGAGACGACACTTTAAGCATTAATTTGTTTTGCAGTTCTTTCTTGGAGAGCCGTTCCCGCCTCCTCCCCCACACTGTTGGGAAAAAGGAGAGTGTAGCCCAAGGAGAGGGTAATCCTGGCGAGGGAGGGATGATGGAGGAAGGGTGCCTGGCCCAGATGATGATCTGGGCAGGCTTCATGAGCTGACTGTAAGGATGCTGACTGTCGTGTTGGCGATGAAGAATGGTTAAGCAACAATGGCCCAATTCTGAGAATTTCAGGGACTGCAGGGGATTTCCTAGGCATAGATAGGTCCCAAGCCTTGTTCCTCATAGAGTGACAGAGGGCTGGGTCATTTGAACGACATGTCTCCTTTCCTTGAGTGTGGGTGGCAAAGATGACTCAATGTTCTCTCTAGAGGATGAGGACATCGTCTCCCTGATACCTCTGGAGACACCTGTCTCACACTCCTTGGGGTGCTGGTTTGAGTTTTAATGAATTTTCCTAAGCTGGGAGGTTTCTGGACTGACTCTCTCTGAGTCCTGGCCCAGGGCTGGGTGGCACACTCCTTGATGAGGGAGTCATTCCTGGATCTCATCCCTTTCAGTCCCTTTGAAATCTTGGGAAACTCAGGCTCACATTAGAGGACTAAACCAGAGAGAAGCTTGTTTTCTCTTGATGCTAGAAGGGACTCATTTCAGGTAAGAGTAAGCCAGGGTCTCAAACCCAACCCAGGTGAGGCAGCAACAGAGCCCAGCCCGTAACCACTGTGGGCCCCAGACGCAGCGTGACCTGAGATGGCATCCCCAGACACCATGTATGTCCCCTACTCTGTTCCTCAGGGGAAATGAGGAAAATACAAAACAACAAGGGGCTTCCCAAAGGGGACCGGGTACCCCCCAGAGGCAGCCTGTGTGCCAGAGGGGCATGTGGGGAAGGGGGAGAGGGGGATGATGGAGCCAGACATTAGCCCGTTTCTCAGGCTGCCTGCTCCCCGAGCCTCATCCCCACCTCTGGGATCAGGTGGTGACGGGTGTGGCAGGGAGAAGACAAGAAATGGGAAGGTCTGAACACGCAGGTGCGAGCATGTCGCGAGAGCGTGCAGCCAGGGTGACCCACAGGGATGGGACAGACACACCTCCAAAGGAGGGGAGGCAGGCAAGTGCAGCTGTGGCACTGGGAGCTGCGGAAGTCCCCGAACGGAGTGGGGTGAACTCTGCCTGAGAGAGGCGAAGTGTCTTAGTGAGCCACCATGGCATGGCAAGAAAAGCAGCCAGGCCCAGGGTCCAGAGGACTCTTCCAGTCTCCTCAGCTCACTCACTGGTAGCTAGAAGGCCCTGAGGAGCCTGAGAAGTCCCTGGCCCTCTGTTTGGCCTCTTGGCAGACTCAGGCCCAAACTGGACTTTTGCTGGAACTGCTTCCCTGAACCTGGGCTCTGGACACCCCCTCCTCCAGCGTACCCAGTCTGAATCCTGCCCCATCACTTTGCTTTCTCTGGGGCTCCAGGGCCCTGCCTCCTCCTCCCTCCACACTCCTCCCTGCATTGCAACAACTGCTTCCTAGCAAGTTTCTCAGCCTCTCCCTGACCCTGCACAGCACAGTCTGCATAAGACCCCTCAGGAAGTCATGTGATCCCTTCCTTAAGAACTCAGGTGCCCCATACCTTAGATCGGGACCCCTCCTCTGCCTGGCTTTCTGGCTCTCCACTGACTGGCCCCAGCCTCCCTCTTAGGGCTTTTCCACTCTACTCCCCAGCTCTCCAGACCTGGGACCAAACACTGCTTCCACTTTAGGCAATTGTTAACCTTCATGTGCAAAATGGGCCTCACAACGCTGCCCTCAGGTGGGTGGGAGGATCAAATGGTGTTTGGACGGCTGGCCCCAGGCCGGCCCCCAGCAGGTGCTTAGGGGATGTGGCTCCGCTCCCCGCATCGGGACGGGCACTCCAGCAGATTGGGATCCTGGCCTCTGGATGCTCACACTCTGAGCCTCTCAGACCGCAGCCTTCCTTAGCTTCTTCCAGCTTCAGCGTCCTCCAGTTCTAAATTCTCTAGTGACAAGATTGGAATGCCATCTTCTATTTTGTAGATAAGTGCATTCCCTGTTAACACGTTCTCTCGAGATGGCGGGTCTGTGAGCTCTCAGCCCCTCTGAGGCCCTCCCCGGCCTAGTTGAATCCTGGGGTGAGGACAGTGGGAGTATAACAGAGCTTTAGGGAAACCTAGTGGCCCTTGGGCCAATGCTGTGTGGTCACCCCCTAGCTGTGGGGCCTTGACACAGAGCTGTGTCCTCCTTGAGGGCCAAGCTTCCCCTCTGGATGGAGGGAAGATGCGGGCAGCATAGAGAGGGGCTTTTGATTCTCCTGACCTCTTGAAAGGCCACCCCCAAAGACAGGTGTCAGGGGAGCCTCCTGCCCACCCAGATGCCTTCCTTTCTTCCTGAAGCCGGACCCTTCTCTGGGCCCCCGTGGCCCGGGAATGCAGCAGGGGCTGGGATGAAGGTGAAGTTAAGGCTGCCAGAAAATGGCAGGAACAGCCCTGGGGAGTCAAATCACATCCATGAGGCAGAACTGCAGAACTGTGTGCTGGGGGCTTCTACCATGGACCCCAGAACCCAGTTGGGGATCTATGTCCTGAGAAGGGGCACTGGGACCAGGCTGGCCGTTGGCTCCATGATGCCTAAGGGCCTCTCCTTCTGCTTCACCCCTAACAGCCCCCAAACTCATGCAGAAGCAAGGATTGGCCAGTGTGGAAGAGGTTGGTGCTCCTAGAAATGTATATTAGGGAGGGAAGAGTGGCGAGTGGAGAATGAGGGGAATAGTGCTCTGGGATGCAGGCAGACTGCAGGGCTGGCAGTGCCAAGGCAGTAGCTAGAGGGAGGGGCCTGGGAAAATGATATAAACCCCAAAGTCTGAAATACAACCTGAGTATAGAACACACACACACACATGCATGCATGCAAACACACATACCCCCACACACACACACATACAGACACCCCTGACCATTTCTCAGCCAGGGTCTCTCTCCACCCAGGCCCCATAAGCAGAGAAAAATGAGGAGGTTACTCACCCACATCAGCCTGTCGCACGTTTTTCATCTGGATGACCCTCACTGTCAGCAGGTGGCATGGAAACAGCCCCCTCTGTGGATTGAGAGGACAGTGGACTCACTCTTCAGGCCATGATGGCAGATGACCGTGACGGAGAGAGCAGCTCAGGCTGGCCACGGGCTCCCACCACTCGGACTCAAGAAGCTTCCCCGAGTTAGTCTGCATTCCTGGGCTCTGGAGGATGCCTCTGGTCCCCAGGGAACCCAAGGCTGCGAGGTGAGGGGCTTTCTCCTCGCCCCACTCTGAGCCTAGAGGAGGGGCAGCTTCAAGCATGTTCTGTTCATGTCTTTCCTGAACCTTTCCTGGTTTTGTTCTGCTTGGTTCGTGCCTTTCCTGTTTGAAACTTGGGATTGGATTCCCTTTCCCTGAAAGTTTACCTGGGCTTAGACGGGTCTTTTTACCATCTTCTCCTGGCCTGTGCCCTTGGCAGACACCACTGGACTTCTCCAACTGACCAATGACTGTATCTATAGGCCTCTGAGCTAGAACCCTTTCCACTCCACACAGTCCACTCTGTGTTGCTAGAATCACTTTGTACCTTTTTTTAAGAGGTTGCAATTCTTCTTTATTTAAAATAAAATTGGGGTTTGGAGAAAAACATAAAAGTATGAAGAAAAAGAATGAGTCCACATAATCTCACCACGCAGAGACAATCACTGTTACCATTTTGATGTCCGTCCTTCTAGCCTCTCCTGGGACTTAATTCTAACCAGCAACAATAGCACAAGGACTCTGGGAAGGCTGTTACTCGGTCCCTCAGGTAGATATGTAAGTCAATTTTAGGCGCTCTTTCTCCTCTCTCCCCAACGGCTGCCTCAAAAGCCAAACGGACAGTCACACATGGGTCTGAGGATTCCTTCTGTGAGATTAACTCGGAAATAGTGAATATCTTCAAGGTCAATAACTTGCTCTAACAGCATTCTGTTTTGAGATTTGTAACTTGGGCCAAAGGCCACACACACCACTTCTCTTCTGGTTCTGGAAATATGGCTGTGGCCTTGGGCTAGAACCCCTCTGGGCACAGCGGGCTCCTCAGTTCTCACTCCCCACCAGAGCAGAGAGGGCACCCTGGTCTGATCTGGTGAGGAGGCAGGAGTCAACTTTCATCAGGAGAGCAGTTCTGGCAAGGTCTGCTCCCACTGGCCCACTTTCTCAGAGGACAGCTACGGTTCAAGCAGGGAGCCATTGGAAGCCTCAGTCCAGGCAGGGGTCAGTCCTCATGGTGTTGAAGGTCTCTGAACCTGGGACCACGGTCTTCTTGGCCATCACAGTCCTTCTCCTGCCTCCAGGAGAGGGTGTCCTGCCCAGCTCCCTCGTGTCTTGTCTGGAAGGATGTGAGCTGCCACAGCTTCCCGCAGGACCTCACCAGAGGCCTCCCTGCCTTCCAGGAAATGCTCTCTGCTGTCACCTGACCCTGATACCTCCCAAAGAGGTTGACCCTTTCTTCCTACCCTAACTCAGCAACATTTAGAACATCAGCTACAGTGTGTTGAGTGTCTGCCATATGCTAAGGCTTGTATATAACCTCTACATTTTATCTGCTCGATCCTTACAACACCCCCATGAAGCAGTTATTATTAGCCTCACTTTACAGATAGAGAATCTGAGCCTAGGTCCGGGGACATCAGGCATTCAGCTAGAATGAGAGGAACCCAAGTTCAAACCCAGTTCTAATTCTCTGACCTGTGCTCATACCACCACAGTCCTGTCACCTTACTTGATTTTTTTTTTTTTGAGGAAGATTAGCCCTGAGCTAACATCTGCTGCCAATCCTCCTCTTTTTACTGAGGAAGACTGGCCCTGAGCTAACATCCGTGCCCATCTTCCTCTTCTTTATATGTGGGACGCCTGCCACAGCATGGCTTGACAAACAGTGCGTAGGTCCACACCCGGGATCCGAACTGGCGAACCCTGGGGCTGCTGAAGCGGAATGTGCGAACTTAACTGCTGCACCACTGGGCCGGTCCCTGTCACCTTACTTGAAAGCAACCCTTGGCAAACGTGAAGACAGGTGCTGCTTGCCCTCATCTCCTCTTCCTTGGTCTTTCCCTCTTAGAATCTACTTTTCTGATAGATTCCTCTTCTTGCTCTGAGTCCCCCAACGCCCAAAAATGACCTGAAACTCTGGAGTCCTTTTACTTGCAGTCCTCTTACCAGCTGCATTTCTCTGACACATTCCACAATCTCTCTCTTTTTTAAACAGCCAGAGTACATCCGAGCCTAAGGGTTCTTGGAGACATTCCATTGTCCAGGAGCCACAGAGGGCTCCTTTGTGGTCTACCTTGAACCTTAGCCCACATCTTCTAGCTCAGGAATTTGCAGGAGAGACCCAATTTCAAAGCACTCTACAAGATATGCTCACATCTTGCCAGCAGGGAGACAGAACCTGGCAGGGGGGTTGAGAAGTAGCCTGGAGAGGCCACGCCAGGAGGAAGGCAGTGGGAACATGTGACTCAGGTCTTGGGCCCAGAGGATTCTGGGAACCAGATCTGTGAAAAATGACCTTCTTGGATTAAAACGAACATACATATTTTGCTCCTGGTATAATTGGCTCAGTTGGCATGGTGGTTGAGATAAACAAAACTTCGTGGCCTTAGAGGTAATTGATACACAGTAGAAAGAGCCAATAGAACGAAGCACAGTGTCTGTGACTATGCAGATGGGAACCAGAAACTGGTGAGATTATGGAAGCCCAGTTTATGGGGTAGCTTATGGTATGAAGAGGGAAAAACTTTAGGGACTTGGGCAAACCCATCCCTAGGACAGGATGCCTTGGCTGGGTATCAGGGTGCAAGTCAAAATATTTAACAACAGGCATAGCCAGGTGCTGAGCCAGCTGGGCTGCAGCCCTGGAGCAGGGATGGGCATTGATCTTTTGGTTGGTGGGGGCATAGGACCGTCCTGGGGTAAGGACCAGGGAGCACTCGGGGACTTGCTGCTCAAGGCAGGAACTGTTTGGCAAACAGTACAGCAGTGTATTTAGGCCCTTTAATAACTAGTACAGCTGTGTGGGGAGGATGGGCTGGATAGCAGTTTTCTGGGAAGCCACACAGCAGAGAGGACCCCACTGCTCAGGCTGCAGACACACACGCTCCAGCCTCCTCCCTGACCTTGGTCCCTGGGGCTGGCCTTGCCAGGACTCCATTTCCCCTGGAGACCTACTCAGGGCCGGGGGATCTTGCCAGCTCATATGGAAAAGACATAGCCCCTTGATTCTCAGGATCAGCTGTTATGCAATTCAATATTACCCCTCCCACCCCCTGACTCTACAGATAGGACCTTGGTGGGCAGGATGGGGAACACGGTGCATCGCCCTTCTCTAATGTGCCTGGCCCTGACTCCACATGGTGGGCATCGCGTCTGTTCTTATCTCCCCCTCCAACCACACTCTGAGGAAGGTCCCATTTTCCCTGCTTTGCAGAGGAAAAGACTGGGTTTACGGAGATTGTATCTCACACAGGGTCACACGGCCTGGAAATGGCAGGGCTGGGACTCAGGCACAGGTCTACCTGACTGCAGGGCAGCAAACTTCCCATCTACCTGGAGGCTGGCTCTCACTGTGAATTAACCAAACCAGCTAAAAGCTTGCTCCAGGTCATGCATTAGGCTAGTTAATAGCGGAGGCAGAAGGGAAACTCTCAGCTCCCAGTTCGGGGCTCTCCCTACACCCCAAGAGTCTAGCTGTCACCACAGATCAGTCAGAAGAATATTTATTTACAGATGGGCTCCAAGGGTCAGCCTCCCATTGGGGGTGGGAGTGGAGGGGAGGGTCTGACAACCATGTTTCAGAAGTGGTGGGTCCGATGCCCATCCCTGCACCAGGCATACCCTAACCAGACTATCCCATGCGGTCTGGGGTGCTGGAGAAGGGAAGACAGCTTCCAGGGAGGCTGTGGGAACTCCCCTCCCCAGGGCTGCTCAGGGTAGGCCCGGCTGGTGAGGCCACCTCTTCCTCCCCGGAGAGCTGGGTGTATCCATCAGTTCTTTGCAACATGTGTGTCAGAGTGCAGACCAGCCTGGTGATAGCTTCCAGGATGTGTTGGCCCTCCCTGAAAAGGAAACCATTGGGATGGGGACTTTTTGGGATCCCAGAACATTTCCCAGCCAGTCTGAGTGAGGTGCCAGACCGGGGTCTCCTAGGAGCAGCTACCACGGCGGTTTTCCTTTTCATCACTCAAATCTAGACGAAGTCCAAGTTCTCAGTCATGTGGACCCTCCAGGACCTGAGAGGGACAGGCGCATTTCTCAGTTGCTTCACTCTCCCCTTCAAGGTCAGCTCTGTCCCTTCTCTGGAAGGTCTGTCCCTCCCCAGGTTCCGGGAGGCTCAACGAGACCGGAGAGGCAGGAGCAAGAGCTGACTGGAGGCCCTTCCTGCCCCCCGAGGGCTGTGGGGAAATGTGGGCACACCCCAGAAGGTGATGTCTATCCTGGCCAGGGCAGCAGGGCACTGGGCACCATGCAGCACGAAGCTCCCCTCCTTGGGCTCCTTGGAGACTGAGCGGGGTCTCCATCTCCCACTCCAAAGGGACAAGACACGTTCAGGGCATCACTCATCTCATACAGACATTTAGGGCTGGGGGAGGGGGTCTCAGGAGGGGGATAAGGAAGGAGTGGCTGCTGACAGTCCACGCTGTGGTGTGCCTACCAGGGCAAATTGGGAGATTGCGGTGAATGAGGAATCCTAGGCAGAGCTGGTCCAGAGCTCTGGCATCCTGACCCATGACCCCAGGGTCCCCATGAGAGGCTGTGAGAAGTTGGATGGACCCAGGAGTCTTGACCACACACCCAGGTGGCAGGCTTCTTGGCCAATGGTGACAGATTGGCAATGCCACCAATCCTCACCATATATGACACCACAACCTCACGTAGCATGGCAGCTTAGGATGTCCACAGGGTACCTGTCCACTCTTTTTGGATCCACTCCTGGCAGTGCTGAGGACTCTCTACCTGGGTGCTGGCCTGGCCCCAGGGTGGCCCTGAGCTGCTCCACGGCACCTTGTCAAGCCTGTGGGTACCCTCAGCTGGGCCATACACCCAGGAGCCTGGGCCCCAAGTGGGCCGGACTGTGTCCCCAGGTGCTAGGTAGGGGCTGCCTGAGCCAAGGTGTTCCGTGTCTCTGGAGTCCACAATGCCCCCTGCCCTCCCTGAGCCTGTCTCCTGCCCTCAGCTCCTGGCCCACCCACCCAGCACTGCTCCCTCACCTCCAAGGTGCAGGTGGCCGACGGCCTGCCATCTTCTGTTTGGCTTGGGTCTGGCAGGGAGTGGAAGACCCAGGCGGGCATCTGCCTCTGGAGCATCGCGGCAGCTCTCCAGCTGGGTGGCAAGATTGAGAATTTATACTCTGACTCAGAGCTCCGCCCTCTGGATGCCTCTTGGCAGTGGCTGGGATTTGCCAGGGGAGGGGTTAAGGTAGGTATATAGACATGAGGGCCTGGGCCAAGCCTCTTAGTATCAAGAGACCCTCAGGTCTTCAGATTTTGGAAATGCAAGGACCAGCAGGGGCTCTGGCCCTTGGGGTCAGTGGTCTGCTGCCCCTAGAAACTCAGACCCGCCTTGCCAACCAAGGGATGGGTGGGTGGCAAGAAGAGAATGCTGGAGCATCACGACTTTAGGATTGGCCCAGGCATGATTTGGGAAAGCCCTCTCTCTTCAGCTTATAGAGATCGTGGCTCACAGATACCCTCTGGGGGATGGTGCCTTCCCTCCTAACTCCACTTAGTCCCATGGCTTGGTGCCCCAGGAGCTGTGGGCAGGGGCTTCACGGGAAGCAGGGACCACGGTCAGGGCTCCCAAAGTCAGTGGGGGAAGAAAGAAAATAATTGCCCGAATCTTTGCTGAGGAGAAGGTCAAGGGCACGTGCCCCCTCCCCTGCCTCCGGGGAGGCCAGGTGGAGAGAGGGTGTGCCCAGCCCCTGCCTGGTCCCAGGGCCCCTGAGAGGATGCTCCCGCCCTGCCCCGCTGATCCCTATCTCTGGCCTGGTGGCTGGCTCACTGCGGGCCCGGTGAGGCAACTCCACCTGCTCGCTGCCCAGCTGGGTACACTGGGAGTGTCCTGCCTGAGCTATCCCCTGGGGCCCCACAACCGGCTTTTCTGGCCCACAGATTAAACCAATTTTATGAAACTGAGGGTGAGATCTGAACACAGGGCTGACTGGGCCCTAATGCAAGAATGGAAACTCGTCGGTGGTGTCTCTGAGACCTCTTCCCACCCCAGGTAGAGGTGGCCCCGACCCTGCTCCCCTCTGCTTGCCAGGTCCTCCAGAGATGGGATGGGGCCTCAGCATGGTCTCCTCCCAGCTCGCGTCCTTCCCTGCCCCTGCCGTCTACCCCACTGCCAAGAACACAAATTCAGCACCCACACCCCTCAGCGGACTCCACGAAATTCAATTTAGTTCATGCACTTAGTGAGCACCTACTGTATACATGCTACTAAGAAAGGAAATCCCAGGCTTGAAGTTGCTGACAGTCCAGCTGGAGAGTGAAATACATCCAACCCCTCAGAGGATCAGAGGTCCAAGTCTTCTGTGGTAACAGGGGGTATTCTAGAAGGATCAATACAAATCCTTCACATTTGTAAACATCTGTGGTTTATAGAGCTCCATCACACAGCTAAGAACTGGCGAGGGAGCATAGAAGTTGGAAAATGGAGGTCAGCTGGGAAGGGAAAGAGTGGATCTGAGAAGGCTTCACGGAGGAGGTGGCATCTGAATTGGGTCTTAGAGGATGCATAGGATTTCAACAGCTAACGGTAGGTGGGAAAGGCATGATAGGAGGAAGGAACAGCACGAGCAAGAGCAGGGAGACCAGAAAGCAGGGTATGCTCAGGGACGCAAGTGGTCTGATGTTACAGCAGTGAGTCGTGTGGGATGCAGAGTGGGACACAGGGGTGGTGGAAGTTGGCAGAGAGAAGGGAGGTTTTGTGAAGGAACAAATCTGGAAAGACACATTAAGGCCCAATAGTTGTGACCCTCACGGGCCACTATTTAAATTTGGATTTATTCTCTAGGCAATGGGGAGCCATCGATCGTTTTTGAGCAGGAGAGTGACATCATCAAAGCTGAATTTTAAGAAGACAGTGCTGATTGACGTTGTGGGCAACCCAACCCACAGTACTACAGTGTCCCGAAGGTGACGAGGTGAGGGGTGTGGTGAGGGCCAGGAGACCTCCTCCCTGAGGATCCACCTGTCTCCCCACTCCCTCCACTCCCCTTCCCCATCAAATAGACCCAGGGCAAGCCCAAGACCCCAGGGCATTCCTCAAAGTCTGGTACTTGCTTCTCTTCCTGCTGAAAAAGCCCATCCACAAACCCCCCAGCCCCAGCCCATCCATCCCAGGCAGGGCCTGGGAAATCTAGGTCTCCAATCCTTGTATTTCCTCACTGGCTGTGAGCTCCTGGAGAGCAGGGCCTCGTTTTAGCTGAATGGAATCAAGTTGAGTAAGAGGCTAAGTGGAGTGGAAGTTTCTTCCTCCGCACCCTCTGCACCGCCTCTGACCCAGGTGAGAGCTGGTGTGAGAGCCGGTGAGAGAGCGGGTGAGAGAGCCGGTGTGAGAGCTGGTGAGAGAGCTGGTGCAATGGCAAACTGAGGGGACCAGTCTACCAGCAAGCACTTACTGACTGCCTGCTGTGTGCCTGGCTCCATGCTGACTGCCAGGGCCGGGTCTGGAAGGAAATGACAAAGGATTTATGGTCTAGTGAGGGGAGAAGAGGGGCCTGGATTAAGTGGCAAATTGTCCAGTGTGGACTCTAAGTGGGGCAGGAGGGGACAGAGGACCCCGTGGGGATGGTGGGAAGTGGGCTGGGAAGGTGAGTAAGGAGAGCCAGGCAAAGAGCAACGTCCACTGGCCTCACCTCCTCCTCTACGCCGACAGGTCTCCAAGTGAACCACCCATTTAAGCTGAAACAGTGTTCTTGGTGCACAACCGATGCTCCAAGTCTCTCCCCCACCTCCCGAGTCTCTCTCCAGCCCCCTGAGTCTCTCTCCTGCCCCCATGTTCCTCCATGTGGAAATCTGAAGCTGTCTCTGCACAAAGTGGAATGGACTGAGTTCCTTTCCACCTAGAACCCTCTCCTCCTTGATGAGCAGGGAGCCTGAGTTCTCCCCCAGAGATCCCCAGTCTGTGTCCTCTGAGGCCTCTACCTCCAGCTGTGTCCGGTAGCTTGTTAACTGACTCCCACTCATCTGGATGACCAGGACCTGCCTCTTGCCAGCAGCCTCTCGGCTTCAGGTAATCCAGCACTGAAAACTTCCTTCCTCCGAGCCGCTCAGCTGACATCACTCGCCTGCGAACCCAGCAAGGACGAATTCCTCATCTTTCCTCTTTCAAGATGCCTCGGGTGCCTGTCCCTTCCCGTGCACCCTGTCAGCTGCACCTGTCTCCTAGCCTCCTCTGCCTCTCACAGTTCATCCCCCACACACCTGGCTGGCCAGTGAGCTTTGCAGCCAACCCCTTCAACCTGTCATTCACCTGCTCAAACGCAGCTAATGCTTTTTCAGTCTTGCCAACAAATTCTGGATTCCAATACCTCCCATCGACCAAGCGGAACCCAGAAAGAGCCCTATTATAGCATATGGAATTTTAGCATATGATAAAGGAATTATTTCAAATAGTGATGCAAGGATGGACTATGCATTAGTGGAAAACCTACCTTACCATCTAGAATAAAATAAAGTTAGATCCCAAATTCTTAACTACACGAAAATAAATTCCAGACAGATTAAATATCTAACCATTAAAATACAACTATAGAAGATTTAAATTAATATTAGAGAATATTTATATGATATTAGGATGAGGAGAATCTTCCTAAACAAGGTACAAAACCTAGAAACCAATAGGGAAATGTTGCCAGATTTGAATGTACAGAATGGTAAACTTCAGTAAAGCAAAAGATGCCACAAGCACGGTTCTACCTCCAAAATATCTTCCAAATTTCCTCCTCTCAATACATACCCATCAGTTACAAAACCCCCTTAAAAAATCATGGTAAAGAGGAGAGTCTTGCCCTACCAGATACTAAATTACAAAGCCACAAGAACACAAGCACTATGCTGTTGGCACAAGAACAAGACAAGTGGAACAAAATAGAGGGGCCAGAGACAGGCCCTAATATTTAAGGGAACTTAGTATATGATAAAATTGGCACCATGAATCAATAGGAAAAGAATAGACTATTTAATAGATGACATGGGCATGAGTGGCTCACAGATGAATAAAGCAGCATCCCCACTTAGCTCCATATATGAAGATGGACTGTCAATGGGATCAACACACGAAATGGAAAACTATAAAGTTAACAGAAGACAACGTAGCAGAATCTGCTTGTGATCCGGGGGCAAGAAGAATTTCTTAAACAACGCTTTGAAACCCTGAACCATAAGGCAAAAATTTTCTAAATTTGATTCCTGAAGGATTTCTGTCCACTAAGAACATACAGAAAAAGTTAAAAGATAGCTGACAGAATGACAGAAGATATTTGGAATGCATTTGCAAATCACCAAAGGACCAATATCTAGCATATACAAAGAATTCTTATGTAATCCACCCAAAAAGGATGGGCATGCCAACATAAAAATGGACCAAAGATTTGAACCTGCATTTTATAGGAGGGGAAACCCAAAAAGCTAATAGCCTTTTGAGGAGATGCTCAAAATCATTGGTAATCAGGGAAATCAACTTAAAATAACAATGAGTTCTCACTGCAACTATTAAATTGGAAAACACAGAGGAAGTTGGATAATGGTTGCTTTTCTGGCAGGGGAGAGTGGGGGAAGGAAATAACGACCAATCAAGAAGGCAGGCATAGGAGGACAACGAGGACACCAGAACCAAGCAGGAGAATGGGCCATGTGCTCAGCCTCCAGCACTCAGGTGACATTTTTCCCCTCCAGCTTTTCCCCAGCTTCACTGCCACTGCTCTAGTCCAAGCCGTTATCGTCACTCATCTCAAGGACTGCGTTAGCCCAACTGGTCTCTCTGCTTCCACTTTTGTCTTCTCATAAGCCTCTCTCTACAGAAGAGCATGAGTGATCTCCTCAAAACAGAAGCTGGATGATGTGACTGCCTGACTCAAGCTCTCCATGGCTTCCGGGTGCTCTTCCTTCTTGCCCTGGCTCTGCGAGGTCCCTTGTGGTCTGGCTCCTACATCTGCTCTATTCCTTCCCTCACGCACGAGTTCCAGCTGCACTGGCCCTCCGTGCCCTGAACATGCCAAATTCTTCCCCCCGTCAGGGAGTTTGCACTTGCCAGTTCCAGGTCTGAAGTCTTTGAACTTAACTCTGCATAGCTGCTCTTTCTCATCCATCATGGCTCTGCTCAAATGACATTTTCTCCAGCAGCCCTTCCCCAACCACCCTCCGTAACACGGATGCCTTTTGCCTACCTACTTGCTTTCATATGGCTCTGGCCACTAATTTAATCCAATTCCAAGTAATGTAATGTAATGTATCATATCTTGAATTATCTTATTCATTTAATCTCTTTTCCACCAGACTGTAACCCTTTTCAGGGCAGGGACATTGCTTGTCTTGTTCATCAACTGGAAATACCTAATGCCCAACAGTAAAGAAACGGGTAGATGTCAACAGGAACCAAGTGGCTATCATTTATTGAATGTTTACAAAGTGACAAGGACTATTCTACATATTATATATTACCTATGAAGTAGATAGTATTATTATCTCATTTCAAAGAAGAATTGAAACATGGAGAGGATAAGTAACTTGCTCAGGGTCACCATGGTGAGTGAGAGTTGTGATGCAAGTCAGTCTGGCCCAGGAACTTCCAGCTCTGACCACCACACATTCAGCCTCTCAGGAGACATTACTGTGCTGGAAAATTGGGATTCTCTGTTATATTTTTTAAAGGCTTCTTTATGCTCTTATGTTCTGTAGGAAGACAATTCCTCTACCCTCTAGGTCCTTCTGGCTTGTCTAAGAATTAAATTGATGTGAGACAGAATAACAGGAGAAAATCAAACAACTTTAATAACACATATACACAGGAAAAACCCAGGAATTCTGAGTAACTCGCCAAAATGGCCAAAGCCACCTCTTTAAATACCATCTTCAGCTAAAGACAAAGGAGGATGTTGGGGGTTATGGTTTGGATGAGGAAGAGGAGGAAGGCAATTTACATGGAGATGGAAAAGCAAATGTTTGATAAACAAGTGTTTGCTGGGCCATTTATAGACAATGAGACCCGAAAGAGAACTTTGATAAAAATGGGCTTGCTAGTGCCTTCCTGTCTGCCACACCCACTTTCTATTATGCTATAGTTATCTTATGGTACTAGCCCCTTCCCGGAACAAGGCTTCTATCTTAAATTCTTTCGGGCAGATAGGGGGAGGGTCAAAGTTTCCTTCAGAACCTTTTGTCCTTCAAAATAACCAAGCCAAAGAGACAAGTTTTGGAGTGGTCAATTCTAATCCCCCACAGTTCCTTGATAAGTAAAGTTCAGTTTCCTAAAACAAACATACAATGAATAAATACAGTTTTCACCACTTAAAGTAAAACAAACATTATCCTCTCCAAGTAGTGGGAGATAAAAAGTCAACCACTGAATTTAACATGTCGAGATATCTCAGATCTTCTGGCCAACAAACTAGATGTGACTCTATTTCATGATGACAAGATACAAAATAGGCATAAACATGACAAGAAAGGGCCTTCATTCCAATGTAGGTAATATTTATATTCTTAGTGTTGTCAACAGATCTGACTCATAAATATTTTCCATCCTTCTTCTTTGTCACAAGATGTTAAGGTCCAGCTCAGTGTGTTGCATTCTCAAAGCAATTGTGTCCACAGCTCAACATTTCTCCATGTCAAGAAGTTCCTGCTACTAAAACATGTGGCCTCTGGTTTCAACTAGATGACAGGTTTTCTTTTCCTGCTTTTGACTCTCTCTCACATAGCAAGACTGCCTGGAGCCTTTTGTACACTGAGTTTACTCTTTCTCACTGGTCACCTTTGTGAGGATGACGTTGTCATTGTCTCAGACCCTATTGAATATGGTATAGTTGGTTAAGGTCTAGACTTTGAAGTTTCCTAGACCTGGATTTGAACACTGATTCTGTTCAAATTTATCCCTCTAGGGAATACATTTATCCCTCTAAGCCTGGGTGTCTCCATCTGTAAAATGGGAAGCATAATAGTTCCTCTCTCACAGGGTGGCTGTGAAGACTAAATGAGATAAAGGTCTTAGCACATGGCTGACCCGTGGTGATGGATTCACTATGAGTGGGACACAGTACAGTGACTTCACAGACACAAAGATGTCACCCCTGCCCAAGGAGCTCACAACCAAAGTTGGGTGAGACAGGAAGGTCACGTAAATGGTGTCAGGATGATCACATCACATATGAGGAGAGGTGTGAACGTATGCTGCTCAGACAGTATGGCTACCTGGGGTTGGGAGGCTCAGAAGAGGCTGCCTGGAGTAGGAAGAACTTGAACTTGCCCTTGAAGGAAGAGTAGAGACCCAAGGAATAAAGAAGTAGGAGAGGGCATTTTTGTCAGGCGAGCAAGGAGCATGAGCAAGGTATGAAGACTCAGAAAGGCGATTAAAGAAGTTCTCCGATATCAAGTGCAAGAATCACAATCTTCCTTTTGTTGGCAGTGATGGCTCATGGAAGGTTTTCAAGCAGAGAGTGTTTAAGAAAGAGAGCAAATCTCATTCCAATGGGTAGGACGGGTGAACATCAGACCGTGTGAGCTGGAAGGCAGGCGTGCCTCCTTCATCAGTCCACTGTGGTTCCTTGGGGCAGCTGCGGCCTGCAAAAGTCTCCTGATAAATGCCTCTCCCTCTTCACCTGTGAGGAATAGCCTCTGGGTCTCATCCCGTCCAAATGCCCTGCAGGCTCCCAGCGCCCCCATTGCCCTGCAGACTCTGCTTCAGATTCTCTAGCTGTCCCTCTGGGCCTGAGGGGCTGGGGCTCGAGGATAAATCCGCATGTCTGCAGAGGAGGATGAGGAATGTGGAGCAGGTGGGAGGCAGGGTTGCAGGCTCCATTCATTTCTCCACTTTGCCTCCGGCCCTCACGCCAGGCCAGAGTGGAGCATGGGCCACCTGTGTTTAGGTCAGGCTAAGTCAACACAAGCAGGCACTGCCTCTCTGTCCAGCTGCTTTGTGGGGACGGAAGAGCCTCTTGCTTGACTCGAGGCTGGATGTTGACAGAGGGCTTGTTAGGCAGAAGTCACCTGGTCGTGGAGGCCCCAGGGCACCAGGTGCCCGCAGCGGATGACATTGCTAAATGGCAGCCATCGACATTACATCAGTGGAGAACATTCACTGAGTCCTCAAGAGGTACCCAGCACCGGGAACCGATTCTGAACAGACACTTCTTGTAAGTAAGCGACTCTTTGGTCAGGAAAAACGCTCTCCTGAGAATCGTGGATCTACCAAGCAGTTTAAAAACAAAGGATGAAGTGTGACCGTTTTAAACTAGGCAGTTTTGTTTTGTGTTTTTGTCCCTGAGGTCTCTATGGTCCTTTCTTCCTTCAAACTGGCCCCTGGCCTCTTCTGCCCTGAGGAAGGAGCCTGTCTTCAAAATACAGACAGAAACAGAAGTGAAATCTCGGCTTCTGAATTGCTCTAGGCCTCAGTTCTCCTAGAAATAATAGACATGGGAAAATACTGGAGCAGTCATTTATCCTCCTGTGTCCCCGCCTCCAACATCCGCAGCAATGGTTTAAACTATGGTGAGGACTCGGGATCCCAGAGCCCAGAGTAGGTTTGTCCTGCTCCCCACTGACCTCTGGGAGATGCAGCCTCACAGAGGTGCCCTTTGCCCACCTGAGAGTAGAGGGAAGATGCCTGGGCAGACTCGTGGAAACTCTCCAAGGCTGCCTGAGGGTGCCCAGAAGTTCTGAGAGCTGTGGGCCTACGGGCAGTGGTGGGGCGGAGTGAGCTGACCGTGAGATCTGTTCAGCTGGGGTTGCTGGAGCCTGAGGCCCTGGCTTTGGCAGAAGTACATCCCAGTAGGATGATTGCATTTTTGTTAAATTGATCATCTGGTCAATCAACTTCTATTTTTTCACTTTAAAAATCAACTTTGTTGAGGTATAATTTAATACAATAAAACGCACCCATTTGATGAGTTTTGACAAATATATACAACTATGTATCCATCACCACAAACAAGATCATTTCCGTCACCCTCAAAAGTTGTCTCATAGCCAATCTTTCCCCTGGGCCCCAGGGAACCGTTGATCTGTTTTCTCTCATTGTAGATTAGATGGTCTATTCTAGAGTTTCATGTAAATGGAATCATTGTGTTCAGACTTTTGTGGCTGACTTGTTTAATGTAAGGCTTTCAAGATTTATCTATGCTGTTGTATAGAGTTCATTCTTATTCATTGCTGTGTAGTAGTCCATTGTAAAAGTATCATAATTTGTTTATCCTTTCATCAGTTGAAGGACAAAGCTGTTTTCAATTTTTAGCATTTATGAATAAAGCTGCTATAAATATTCGCACACAGGTTTTGATGTAAATATAAGCTTTCATTTTTCTTGGGTGAATACAAGTGGAATGGCTATGTCTGCTTGATTTTTACAAAGGGACCTAGAGATAGTGTGATGTCATATCTGGTCTCATCTGACAATCCCAGCCTACTGGAGAGAGCCTCCTGTCCTCAGCACTTCTCCACTCTCCCTCCTTTCTCTCGTTTTCTTCTCTTTCTTTCCCCTCACCCTCCTCTTTCTCCTGTCGGCTTCCATTTTGCCTTCCCCATCCCACAAGCCTCTCCTTCCAAGCTTGAGGGAACCCACAGCGGGAGGGTTGGGGGAATCTTCTAGCAAGTTCAGCCCTGAGGTAATTTGTCAGGACTGAGTTTGTCCTGGTGCTACTGTTTTAAGAACCGTGTCCGATGTTCTAATCTACGCCATTCACTGGTCTGTCTTGTGACTGAATTTGGTTCCAGCCAAGTTCTAGCAGAGGAACGTAATTCCCCACTGTTTCCATCTGGTTCAGCCCCCGAGCCAAGGGTGTGCAGTCGCTTCCTGAGAGTGGCTCCCCACCACCTCTCGGGGGAGATGAGGACCAGGTGATATTGGCTTGGGAGGGTCTGTGAGCAGCAGATGCCTTCATACAGTCCTGGGTTTGACAGAGACCAGCAGAGCCAAGGAAAGCTCTAGCTCCCTATTGGTTTCAATTCGTGTTCAGGAAGGCACTGTGGTGTGCTGGGCAGAGCACTGGGCTGGAAGCCAGGAGCTGTGGGCTCCAGTTCCAGTTCTGCCGTAAGATACAAGACAAATGGCTCCCCCTCTCTGGACCTCTCTTTCCTCTTCTGTGAAATGGGAGGTTGGACCAGCTGAGTCCCCTGAATCCCAAGAGTGGGATCTGGCACCTGTACCTTTTCATCATCTCAGGTGAACCTGAGACACAGCCACGGAGAGACCATAGAAGCGGGTGGCCCGAGAGTCCTTTTCTGCTGCTGACTTCCGGGGTCTGGCCTGCCCCGCTGCCCACTGAGGCTGCACCATGCTTGGGCATCAGCTCAGAGTGAGAATAAATGGGGGCGTTCAGGGTCCTTCTGAACAAGATTTGACAGACACCAAACGGTAAGAACAGCATTTTTGATGCCAGAAAGGAGCAACAGCCAAGGATATGGTCAGGAAAGAGCTAAAACGGACTAAAACTTGGCTATTTGGTGAGGGGACGGGAGACCTTATGAGGAGAGCATTGGGAGTGTGTGAAAACAGAGCTTGTGGCCTGTTCTCAGCAGGATCCAGGCCTGGTCACTCCTCTTACCGCCACCCCAACATGGCGTATGTGGGTGCGTGTGACAGCGTGTGTGTGTGTGTGCGCGTGTGTGTGTGTGTGTACGTGGGAAGAGAAGGACCTGAGCCCTCCCTGGAGAATAAAGTCCTGTTGCACCAAACTGGATTAGCATCATCAGCTGCTGGGGGGCCTGGAACGTGACCCTAAAGACCCATTTCCAACTGCCCCCACAAGCCTCAGCCCCGCCGGCCCTGCTAGACTTGGGATTTGTGTAAGCCCTGTAGCAGGTTCAGGCAAAACAGCCTGAGGACTTTTTAGTGATATTCAGTTGATTTTAAAGTAGTGATCAGGGTTTGAGTGAAAGAATTCGCACTGAGGAAGTGGAGACTGGCTGAGTCGGCCTTCTGACTCAGCGGTGACTTCTAGGCGGCCCACTCCCCCCGGGCTGCCGGCCCCCCTCTGTCCCTGCCCAGCCTCCTTACAGGTTCTGCCTGGTTGGCAGCTGGTGCAGGGCCTGGGCCTGAGAGCAAAGCTGTCAAGGAGGACGCACTGGGGCAAAGGGCATTCCGGGCCGAGAGGTGGGTGCCGCGGCCCTTGGGGCTGACTCTGCAGTTAGGATGCTGTAATCTAGGCAGCACCTGGGTGAGGCTGATGGTCCCGGTGACCCAAGCATAGCTGGCAGAAGGAGGCCTCGGGTCTGCGAGGAGCAGAGAGAGGCTGGAGCCACCGCCTGGAGCCCCTCCCTGCCTGCCTCCAAAAGTCTGGGAAAGCCGCCCTCTGCTGCTGGCTGGGTCCTCCAGCTCTGTCCAGAGTGGGCCCTGGAGGGAGCTGGAATCTGGCCTCTTACCTGATGTGTGGAGCTGGCAGCATTGTAGCCACCTTCTACCAAGGGCAAGCGATGTCTCCTTCCTCCCTCTGTGCACATGTGTTTGTAGGGGTGTGGTAGGTGGGAGTAGGGGGTTCCGGACCTCTTTCCGGTGAAGCAGATCTTCAGAGGCAGGGACTCTGGGCTCTAAGAGTGCAGACCTGACTCCATGCTGTGCCCGGCCTGGAGCCCTCAGCAACCATCTGCTGCAAACAATGACTAAGGACTCATTTGAAGGTGACCAACTGACTTGGTTGGCCCAGGACTAAGGGGTTTCCTGGGACAAGGGACTTTCAATGCTAAAACCAGAGTCCTGGGCAAATTAGAACAATTGGCTATCCTATTTCTATCTTTCCTTGGAAATGTTTTCTGAAACAGAGACACACCTGGTATGCCAGACCTGGGATTTATATTATTTGTTGTTATAAGTATGTATAATTACTTCTAGGCTTTATAATCATTCGAAGCAAAATGACTTGATTATTTCCTGATTTTATTTTGGAGTATATGAACCAAATCTCTATGGAACAATTCCAAGTATTCAGGCCAATTCTGAGGTTAAGGGGAGACTGAGTGTGTGTGTGTGGGATCTTGGTATGCGGACATAATGACCCCCAGCATCCCTTCCCCTTCCTTTGATAGATCTCCCTTTTCCTTTGGGATCTTATGGAGCTATCAATCATGGGGAATCTTCCTCTTCCCTCAAAGGGGGGGCCCTTGACCAGTCTGGGCCAGTTGGTATTCCCATCCCCTTAGACCCAGTGATTTGTTCAGGAACAATTAGATGTCCTTCTCTTCCTTCTTCTTTTTCTTTCTAGGATTAGATGGGTAAAGAGAGAAAGAGAGAGAAGGATATTATTCTTTTCTTTGGATTATGAACTCTAAGGAAGATGTAAGCTTTGAGGTGCTGGGGGTCATCTAAGACTCAGCCTAAAAAATAAAGCTTACATAGAAAAAAGCAACGTTGTAGTCTGGACAACTAGATCCAGCTATGCCTGAAGCCCACATACCCCTCGAACTTCCCAGTTATAAGAGACAATAAAGGCACTTCCCCACCCCACTTATGCTTGTTTGAATTCAGCTTTACTTACTCTGCCACTTGTGGCTGAAGGGGTTCTTACTAATACACCTGGCCACGACATTTGTGCCAGGTCTCCACTCAGGGCTCTCCAGCAGGGAGAGTGGAGGGGGGGAATTACCCAGGGTTGTGTCCTCTCCTGTCTCCTGAACTGAGTCCCTAATGCCTTTAGGTTAGGGAAAGCATATCTCCTCCAGGACAATCCTTTCTCTCATCTGCCCCAGTTCCCACCCCTCATTTCAAGGATCTGCTGGGGTCTCTCATTGGTCCTTGATTCTGGAAGTCGACTTTATAATATATCACCTCCCGCTCACATACCTTACTGCTTTGGGGACATCCCCAGCATAGGCAAAGACTTTCCCAGTCATGGGAGGACCGACCATTGCCTGAATCATCCCATTTCAACACCTGATAAACTGGGATGGAGAAAGAGCATGGGTTACTGGCCCTGCCTGGAGCTGGAGATGTTCACTCCTGCTCCTTGGCTGGGGGTGGAGAGAGACAGCCATCCTCCCTCAGTGAGTAAGGCTGAGTCAAGCGAAGGGAAAGGCAGGCAGGATGGGGCAGGCCCAGGAGATAAAGCAAAGGAAGAAGCAGGTGGCAGAAAGACCACAGGAAATGGAAGTCACATCCTGTGCAAGTGGTGATAAGAATTCACAAGGGAGCTCAACACTTGACCTTCAGGATGACCTTTCAACCCAAAGATATCTGGCAGGAAGAGGCCAGGGAGAGGAGGGGAGGAAGAAAGGGGAGTAGGAACAACTCGGGGTCAAAGAGATTGCTCTCCTACCCAGACAAATAAAACAGCCTCCCAGCAATTCACACCTTCCCTGCTTAATTTCTAATATTAATTTCTCTCTCTCTCTTTTTTTTTTTGGTGAGGAAAATTGGCCCTGAGCTAATATCTGCTTCCAATCTTCCTGTTTTTGCTAGAGGAAGATTGTCACTGAGCTAACATCTGTGCCAGTCTTCCTCTATTTTGTTTGTGGGGTGCTGCCATAGCGTGGCTTGATGAGTGGTGTGTAAGTCTGTACCCAGGATCCGAACCTGTGAACCCCAGTGGAGAATGTGAACTTAACCACTACCCAACCAGGCCAGCCCCTAATTTCTCTCTTTTAAGAAGCACAAAGCAATATTTACTATGTACAAAATGTATAGAGAATAGTAAAATGAACACCCTTGAATCCATTACCTAGCTTAAAAAATAAAATGTTGGGGGGCTGGCCCCGTGGCCGAGTGGTTAAGTTCTTGCGCTCTGCTGCAGGCAGCCCAGTCTTTCGTTGGTTCGAATCCTGGGCGCGGACATGGCACTGCTCATCAAACCACGCTGAGGCAGCGTCCCACATGCCACAACTAGAAGGACCCACAACAAAGAATATACAACTATGTACCGGGGGGGCTTTGGGGAGAAAAATGAAAAAAATAAAAAATCTTTAAAAAAATAAAATGTTGGTAACAGAGTTGAAGTACCCTGGTGTGCTCCTCATCTAGTCACTTCCCCTCTCTCCCTTCCTGGGGATAACTGTGAACTTGAATTTGTAGCTACCACTCCCATGCAAGTATTTATTCTCTTTCTGCCTATGTGTGTATTTCTAAGCTGTATTTGTTATTATTTTGCATGTTTCAAACTTTTTATAAGTGATATATAAAAGATATGTGTTCTGTAATAAACTTGGGGTTTTTCTCCCTCGATATTGTCATTATAAGATTCACCTATAATGATAAGTATAGATCTGGTTCATCCCTTTTCATAGCTTGAACTATATCACAATTTATTTATCCATTTTTGTGTGATAGACATTTAAGCTGTTTCTAAGTTTTTGCTCTTACTATATTTCATCAATTCTAAGCAAGTGTTTTTTCCCATTTTAGGATCTCTGAATTAAGGGATACTTACTAAAAATGATCATGTGTAATACTTCAATTGGCAGTTTTTCCCTTAGCGAGTGATATACAGCAGTCCCCCCTTTATCCGCAGGTGGTTTATTCCAAAACCCCCAGTGGATGCCTGAAACTGCGCATGGAGCTGACCTCTATATACTGCTTTTTCCTATACACACATACCTGTGATAAAGCTTAATTTATAAATTAGGCACAGTAAGAGATTAACAACAGCAAATAATAAAATAGAACAATTATAACAATCTATTGTAATAAAAGTTACCATAGATCTCAGCAACCTCAGCCTGCAATTTTTTTTCTTTCCTTATTAAGTCAAGAACTTGCCCCTCTTCATTTCAAGGAAGCACTTTACGGCTTCTCTTTGGCATATCGGAATTGTCAGTGTCACTAATCTTGCGCTTTGGGGTCGTTATGAAGTAAAATAAGGGTTACTTGAACACAAGCACTGCCATACCAGGACTGTCGATCTGAAAACCAAGACAGCTACTCAGTGACTAACAGGCAGGGAGCATATACAACGTGGACACGCCGGACAAAGGGATGACTCACATCCAGGGCAGGATGGAGCGGGACATCACAGATGTCATCACACTACTCAGAACAGTGTGCAATTTAAAACTTATGAATTGTTTATTTCTTGAATTTTCCATTTAATGTTTTCAGACTGTGGTTGATCTCGGGTAACCGAAACCGTGGAAGTGAAACTATGCATAATGGGGACTACTGGACCTTAGATTCAATAAAGAATTGTACAAACAACACTACTGGGAGTTTCTTGTGTGTGTCTGTTTCTCTAGTGTGTAAAGTATAAATTGGGAGTACAAATTGCTGGGTTGTAAGGTACATTACTGCCAATAATATTAGATATTGACAAATTGTTTCCCAAAGTAATTTTTACTGATTTTCTCCCCCATCGCTATGTCAGCGAGTTCTCACTGGGGTACACCAAGGGCTATCATCTGACTTTTTTGAGTTTTTTGCCAATCCAATGGGTATGAAATGGTGTCTCATTGTGGTTTTAAGCTGCATTTCCTTGATTATTAGTAATCTTGGGCATCTTTTCAAGATTTTTTACTTTCTCTAAGACATATTCTTGGAACTCTTCATTGACTCCCTTGTTTCAAGGCTCTTACCCTCCTTTACCATCGTCAAATCCAACCACCATCACTACTTAACAATATACACCAGTAGTTATCAAAAAAACACAAAACTATTTATGCCCAAGTAATTTCACTCTTAGAAACTCATATGGAGGGAAAAAATGCTTAAAAATGTTAATTGCATCTAAATTTTTGATGGCAGAGAATTTAAATTCACCCAAATGCTCAACACTGGTAGATCTATTAGTAAAATAAAGCATATTTCTATGATTGAATTCTATGTAGTCATTTAAAAAAAAGAACTATAAATATCAATATAAAATACCAATGTAAAAATATTTATATTTGAATTTAGGATATAATAAGGATGGCTAATTACATGACAAATGAGCAAAAATCATAAATTTTCCTATAAAAATCATAAGCGCAAGGGAAAACAAGATCCCATACACAATAGCAATGAAAAATAAAATAAATAAGCCTAGGGGGAAATAAACAAGAAATTTACATGTGAAAATGATGGAATTACAAATTTACAGGGGAAAGATGGAGTATTTGATATTATGTTGGAAAAATAACTGTTTTTTGAAAAAACAACCAATTTGCCGTTTGGAGAAAAAACAAGCTGGATCCATACCCTACTCCTTATATTAAAATAAATTCCAGATGTAAATATAATCTAATTGGTTATTGTCTTATCATCATTAGTGAGGAAGTAAGACACACAACAGAGATGCAATGAAGGAAAACAAATGGATAATTTTGACTATATACATATAAAATTTCTCTATGTCAAAACAACCGTAAATAACAGCACAAGACTAAATTGTAAAAATATTTGCCAAATTCATGATGAAAAGCTAGTTTCCTAATAAACCAAAAGCTCTTTCTAATAAATGCTACAAAAACCCCAAACAACTCAATAGAAAAATTGACAAAAGATACAGACAGGCAATTCAAGGTAGTAATGTATATACCAGCTGTTCCCCAGCATCCCTAAACGTTGCAATCCCCTGGAAATCCTTGAGCACATAATGATGCCTGGCTCTCAGATGTTCTGATGTAATTGACTTGGCATGTGACTTGGGCACTGGGATGTTTCAAAGCTCCCCTGGTGATTTTAATATTCAACAAAATTTGGGAATCATTGGAATATGCAATAAGCCTATAAAATATTATCATTAATAATAAGAATGTAACTTAAAACAGCAAGGAATATAAATTCAAACAACAAAGAGATGCCATTTTTCATCTATCAGCTTGGCAAGGACGAAAAGTGGACAGACAGTGCTGGTTAGGGTATGGGAAAGAGTCAGCAAGACTGTTGTTAAGACGTAAACTAGCACAGACTTTTTCGAATATACGAAACTTGCATGACCTTTGACCTAGAAATTCTATTTCTAGGAATTTATTGTACATAAACTCTCGTACAAATCCTCAAAGATGTTTACTGCAGCATTACTCCTGTAACTGCTTTTAATTTTTGTTGTTGTTTGTTTGTTTGGCTTAACAAGGGCTATGGCTTAGAAGTCATCAATGGATGGAATCATCCTCCTCCCTAATACATCCATGGCATTTGGGCCTTGGATGTTGCTGCATGGAGCTAGACAGCACTCTCTCTTAGGAATCCAGTTGCATCTGGAAATTTATGTAGGAACAGAGAAGCCTCTTGCGGGTAAAAAGAGGTTGGGACCCTGACCCCTTCCCACTGGGGATTCAACTTACTAAAACGTATATGTTGAACTGAAGACATCTTCAAGAGACCTGTTGAGGTCAGATGGCAAGGAGGGACAATGGGAGAGAGGAAACGTGCCATAAGGAAGAGGGAAGGTTGGACCAGTGTCTTGGAGTCAGCTTTAGAGCTTAGCTTATTGAAGCGAAGGCATAGGGACAATGCTGAAACTCTTTCGTATTGGCTACCATGGGTCTGTTTTGGGGGAACCGGCTCTGCATGTGTGTGGATTGAGCCATACCATTACCAACAGATACTTGGTAACCAAGCAACTTTGCTGGAGGACTCTCCTCGCTGGTCCTGGCAGGGCAGGTGCGTTCCTTAGCCTGGGCAAATCAGCAGAGACGCTTCTGTAGGGAAGTCTAGAGTCAGCAGACAAATGATGGGGGAACCACCTCACAGACAAGAACAACAGCCCAGGGAGCTCTCGGGGCTACTTGGAGGGAAATCTTGGGGAAATATTGAATTCTCTGCCAACTTGGCAAGGGTGAGAGAGGAATCATCATAATTGGGTTTTAGGGACATGTTTTCTGGGCTTTTGGGTAATATTCATAGCATCAAATTTTAGAAACAACCTAGATGATACAATGGTATATTATGTAACCATTTAAAAAGTCTTTTTTTTTTTAATGGCAGAGGAAAATGATCACTATTTGCTTTTAGGTGGAAAAGATAAACTTTACAATATGAGCTCAATTTTACATGTATATGTATATATAAACAAACTGATGTCTATGTATATATGCACCTAGAAAAAAGACTGAAAGGAAATATATTAAGGGTACAAGAGGTTATCTCTGGATGATGAGATTGTTGGGAATGCTTATTCTCTTTATCAAACCTTTTAAATTTTCTAATGTCTATACTGAACATATGTGACATGATCTTTATAGTCAGAAAAACTAATTTTTTAAAAAAGCAGAATTATTATATGTTAAATAAATAGATTGAGTTACTATATGTTAAATAAATAAAATATTACATGTTAAATAAATAGAGACAGGGAAAGAAAACTGACATTTATTCCATTCCAGCCTTGTGCCTGGCCACCACACCAGATATTTACATGTGCCAGCTCTGTAAAAAGTACCCAGATACATTCTCTCATGCCCATCCTCTGAGAGTAGCAGGAAGCATTGAGTGAGGACAGGTCAGGCAGGGCCACGCCGGGGAGGAGATTTTCCCTCAAGGGCTGGGAGGCCCTCTCCTCCTCCCACCAGGCAGCTGGCCCACTGACCACCATCTGGATCCTCTTTCCTCCAGCTGAAACATCCACACGGGGGCGAGGAAGTGGGCAAAGCCGTAGCTCATTGAAAACCTGATTGAAGCAGATACCAGCACCCTGAACCGGAGGGTCTTGAAACTGCCGAATATGGAAGCTAACTTCAGGTGCGAAAAGGGATGTCAAGCATAGCGAAGGATTACCCTGAGGTTGTGTCACACCTGATGGTGGAAATGCAGCCTTTGTGGGTGGGTAGTGACTTGAGTGTAAGAAAGAACTTGGTCACTTCGGAGGTAATAAGTTTCTATTGCTGAAATTATGCAAGGGGGACCTCCCCGGGGGGCACAGAGTTGATTCCTGTACTGGGCAGCAGATTGCTCTAGAATCCAAGTGATCTGTTTCAGCTTTGAGATTCTGTTACTTTCTATCTAGCCAAGCCCCTGACCCAGGGGACAGTTTGTCAATCCTGTCAGCTTCCTGAAGTGCCCATGGGAGAGGCCTTCCGAAGGCCAGGCCAGCCTTTGTTGCCTATCACGTGAGTGACTCCAACGGTGGGAATTTCATTAGGCAGGGAGGAGAGAGCAGGGCAGGGCCGGCCTGGCCTGGTGAGGAGGATATTTGGGGAAGAAAGGCCTTTGGGACCCCCATAAGTCAGGTTTGGGGATGGCCATCCACTCTACCTTCTTAGACTCTGGAACTCACCTTGCAGGGCAACCTTGACAGAACCACGGAAACTTTTGTGCCGCGTGGCTCTCACCTGCCCATGACACACCCTCACAAATGGCAGGTGCTTAGGGAGCACCTGCAGCACAGAGGTGGAGGGTGCCAAAAACACAGCAACAAATCACAAACCAAAGAGGCCATCAACAAAACACTTAGAACAAAATTTCACAGACTGGTTGTCCACACAGATAAACGTAGAGGAAAGAATAAGAGATTTGGAGTCAGAGAGACCTGAATTTGTCTCTTGGCTGTGGCACTACTAGCTGGGTGGCATTAGGCAATTACTTTATCTCTCTGAGACTCATTTTCCTAATATGTAAAACTGGGTTAATAATACCTATTTCACAGGATTTTTGTGAAGATTAGAGATTGTATATGTATGTGACTGGCATGCAGAGTCTGGCATACAATAAACCTTAATAAGTTATAGCTATTGCTATTTTTATTATTTTTGCTACAGCACAAATAAATTGGGGAGAACTAAGTGAACTTGGAAGGAAAAGAACCTAAATTTCAGAGTGGGCTGGGGAAGTCAGGGAACCCTTCTTTCCTTGATGACAATGACCTTTGAGCACCTGCTAAGTGTTGGGCACTATGCTACAGTTCTGGGTGTCAAAGAGAGGTGGTACCTGCACTTGAGGAGCTTCTAGTAATGTGGAGTTGATAGACAATGAACAAATAATGAAAAAATAGTCTATAATCATAAATTGTGATGTCTTATCAAGGAAAAGAACAGGGTGCTATGTAAAAGACACCACAGAGGGAACCTGATTTTCGATTGAGGGGGGAGTCAGGGATGACCTCTCGGAGGAAGCAGTCTTTAAGCTAAACCATGAGCTTCAGGGAAGAGCCTTCAAGGAGCAGGAATAGTATATGCAAGGTGCTGAGAGATGTAAAAGCTGGCGTGTTTAGGAACTGAACGTGCGTGTCTGGGGTATTGTGAGTAAGGAGTGATGAGGTGGGAAACGTCTGGGAAGGTGGCCAGTTGCCTGGATCACATGAGCAGCCTTGAAAGACTTGGTAAGGATTTGGTATTTTATTTTTAAGGGATTGGATGCTATTGATGGTTATTAAGCAGTGATATGAATAAGATCATTCTGGCTACTGTGTGGGGAATGGATGGGACAAGGCTGGAGGTGTGAAGGTGAGTTGTAGTGGTTGAGGCGGGAAACAAATGGTGACCAAGGGTGAGGGGCAGAGAGGGAGAGAAGGGATGGGGTTCAAGAAGCATTTTGGGATAGAACCTACACAGTGTGATGACGGGTTAGACATGGAGGGCAGGCAAAGGATGTCCAGACGGCTTCAGTAATCTGCTGGGAAAAGGAGGGAACCCACAGGGGTGGTCCTGAAGGGATGTTTGTAAGTACCCAAGTGGAGGGCAGATGGGGAGAGACTGGGGAACTGACCTTGAGTGGGGCCGGAAGTGTGGGCCAGCTTGGGAAAGGCAGCAGGATGGACGGAGGAGCATGCCAGAGGGAGGAGCAGCAGAATCCAGGTGAAGAGGTGGGACTGAGCTTGCCTCATGCCATGTAGGTGGCTCACAGGAGGGTGAGTCCTGCCAGGAAGGAAGGGTGGGCGCTGGGCCGCGGGTGTGCAACAGGATTAGGGAGGAAGCTGGGTGGGGCCCGATTTCACCAGGCCTCTGGAGCCAGGCAGAGCTATCAGACTTGATGTCAGAGATAATGGGGAGCTGTATGGGCTCTTGGGCCAGCAACCAACCAGGTAGCCACCATCACTCAATGTCCCAGGTCTGTGCCAGGGGCTGCAAAGACGCAAAGAAGCAGCCACAAAGCTTGTGCTTCCTGAAAATATTTGCTGACAACCTATTCTGATAATAGAGCAGGATGTTTAGAGAGAAAGTCTCTTGGCTCCCAGGACACCGCCTTCTCCTTGGTTTCTTCCAACCGCATTGGGTATTCCTTCTTCGTCTCCTTTGATGGCTCTTCTGTCTCCGCCTGGCATCTGGACAGTGGAGGGCAAGAGAGCACAGACTTCCACCTCTTCTCTTCTGTCTCTCACCCCATCCTTTGGAGACCACATTTAGCTCCAAAACATTAAAAACCGTCTATCTTGTGCTTTATATATTCAAACTGATTGTGTCCCTAACCTATCTCCTGAGTTCCAGACTTGCATTTTTAACTGCCCATGTGACATCTCCACTTGGATGTATAACAGGCATCTCAAATTTAAAATCTCCAGTCCCTTCCACCCGAACCCGTGTCTACCTTGGTGTGTCCCAGCTGAGTAAGGGGTACCTCCAAGTTATTAAGGTAAAAACCTAGGAGGCATCTTTTGATTTTTCATTCCATATCCAATCAATCAGCAAGTCCTGTCAGTTCTACCTTCAGAAAAATCCAGAATCGGTCCACTTCTACCATCCATTACTACCACCTAATCAAGCCACCGCCATTTCTTCTTGGATACAGCAAAAGCCTTCTCAACTTGTCTCTCTGGTTCCCCTCATGTTCCCCAGGCAATCCACTCTCCACAGACCAGCCAAAGGGATCTGTGTAAAACACAAATCAGATAAAGTCGACCCTCAGATTAAAACCCTCCAGTGGCTCCCCACTGCTTCAGAACTACTGTGGCATCCGGGCCAGCGTGAGGCTCTGACCTCATCTTCCACCACTGAGTTCTTCCTCTCTTCCCCTCCTCTCTGCTCCCCAGACACACTGGCTTTCTCTGTTTCTAGAACAGACGACCGTTGTGCCCACCTCAGGGCCTTTGCACTGGGAATTTGCTCTTCTGGAACACTTTCCCATCAATCTTCCGATCGTTCTGATCTTGGTTCAAATATGACCATCCTATCTGATGCCCCCTCCCTGCTGCCAGTCACCCCATCACATATTTTGTTCTGATATCTTTGACATAGAAACAGTGATATATTTATTTATTGTGTGTCTCTCCTGTTAGGATATAAGTTTCAAGAGAGCTGGATCTTGTCTGACCTGCTCAGTGCTCTATCTTCTACTCCTGGAACAACACTAGGTGCACAGTGGGAGCTCAACAAACATTTGATCAATGAACGAATAAATGCTTTGGATGTGGTTTCTGGCATTCTTGAGATGGAAGATAAGTAAAAAGCCACAGGAAGTTACCTAAGAATACAGTGTAGGAAATGGTAACTCTGAGAACTGATTCGCAGCTAATCTGATAAACTGAGTTTTGCTAAAGTATTTCTGGAGGACAATATGGTACCCAGTAATACCAGCCTCTAATGGGGCCCTAGAAAGACAAAGATGTAATCCACAGGGTGGTCCTGGAGGGAAACCCTTCAAGGACAAAAATGGAGGGCCGATGAGGAGCTATTTGAAGGTTGGTGGGTCCTTATGGTTCCCTCAAATTTTGCCATGTAAGTAATCAAGGACTCCTCGGTCACTGAGTGCAGACGCATCCTCCCCAATTGTATACACCACCCCACATACATACACTCCCTAACGTTACACTCCCTCTTGCAGAGCTGACTGTGGTTCATCTTATCCCATTCAGATATTGCACAAAGGTCTTAGGGAATGACCAACTGATTCATTTCTAAGGAACTGCTTGGAAATTTGCAAAAATAAATCACGTATAAAAACTCTTACTTCACCATAAATCTTAATAAATTCTAGTATAGGCACACAATGGAATATTATTTAGCCATTCAATTGACAATTATAAAGTTTAAGTATCAACTTGGAAAATATTCATGACTATAATTTTAGATTAAGAAAAAAACCCTGGGCATAGATCTGGTATAAATATTATCACTACAACTATATCAACAATATCTAAGGAGAAACAAGACTGAAAGGGAGTAGTTATTGTATTAAGTTAATGGATTGTGGCAGATTTTTCCTTTATGTTTCCAAGTGTTTTTCAAAATTACTTTTACATATATAAAAATGAAAATGTTGAGTAAATACAAGGTCTTGTGTGTTGCGTCTGTCCCAGCCACGTGGCCTTTCTGCTCTTCCCTCAAGAAGCTGGAAGAAGGCAGGTGCGCTGGACACAGCCTCATTCCAGAACCAGGTCAGGCATGGGGCTGATGGGGGCAGAAGGAAAGAAACAGTCACAAAGTCATAACAACAACAATAACAATGGTCAACCTTGTTCCGACTTCGTATGCTCCAGTCACTTTGCTAAGCACATTATTTCCTCCTTACGTCCTTTTTTCCCCATAGATGAAGAAATTGAAGTCTGAAGAGGTTAAGGAACTGGTCTGAGGTCACAGGGCTGGCAAACGACAGAGAAAGGAATCAAACCCCAGCTCTGAATCCACAGCCTGGGCTCTTGGCCACTCTAATGAAGACAACATTCTTAGAAACGTTGAACCATTGTGTTTTAAGGACTCTCGTAAACTTCCGGCCGGTCACCTCTAAGTGTGAGTCAGGAGGCTTCTGAAGCCCCGATATGCGGAGGCAGGCCCCTGACCTCTCCAGCAGGCAAGAGCCAGGAGCATCTTGCCCTGCTGCGTATCAGGAGCAGGGTGACCCCATGGTTGAGACCCGGGACCCAGCAAGCCAGGGTCCAGAAAGAGGGCAAGACAGACACAGAGGGGTCCATAGGAGGTGAAGGGACCATGACTAGGGTTCTCTGTGAGTGAGTCCCAGGCCCACAGAAGGAAGCTGGGGAGGCAGGTCTGGACCCACTGATGATTACCTGAAGACACGGTCCATTTTTGTAGCCCGCTAAATTTTTCAGATGGGACATACTTATTCAAGGTTTTCTCTTCACTGACCAATAGGTGCGGTCCATGAAGAAGGCCAAATTGTACGTTCCCTCCAACTCCCTGGGCCGCATGTCATTACATTTCTCACCCTGCCCTGCCACTATGCTGGCACCGTGTGAGCCTCTGTTCTGTGCCAGGCGCTCTGCCAGATCCTTCCCATGCAGGATCCCGTCCACTCTTCTCAGTATCATATTAATAGAAATATCTCCCATCGGCCAGCTGGTGAACTTAACCTCTCTGAGCCTCAGTTTCTTCCTCAAATGGTGACACTAATCCCTAGAAGAGTGTCAGGCACCTAAAATGCCCTCAGTGAAAGATCGTCACTGTTTTAGCTCACAGCTCTTTTGGGCACAGAGGCAGGTAGGGACAGGTAGGTGAGAGGGTGGGCGGGGGAAGGGACTCTTCTGGAAAAGAAAGGAATTAGTAACACAAGCTCTTAACTCTGCAGCAACTGCACAAGATCTCGTGATCTTATTCAGAGTCAGGAAAGTGGGGGTAAAATTTAAAGGGCCAGGGGTCCTCTCCCCAGGAACACAGACATACCTGAGAGCCCCAGGGAGTCACGGGAAGCAGAGGTGGGAGATGGGGAGTTTCCAGGTCCTGGGCGTGCTCAAGCACACTGACATTTCTTTCTGCCCTGTTGTCTTCTTCACCCCCTTGTAGGCTCTGCAGAACAAACACATCAGTTTCCAGGCCAGCACGGCCTTCCGGGGTCTGGAGAGTCATTCCGGCCAGGTCCACGTCCGCCTCTCTGGGGCTCTGAATGGGCTGTGTGGAGCTGTGGCTGGTCCTTAACAGCAAGGCATCTGGAAATCTTTGGGAAATTTCAAGGGACTTTTGTAAAACAGCAAAAGCAATGCCATTGGATTCCTCCTGAAGATACAGAAGCCTGATGAATTATTAAGCAGATGAAGGAAGTCAGGGCTTAGCTAATGGAGTCACACATCTCCGTGAATATTTCAAACAATCTGGGCCTACTTTGGTGGAGAGAAGGTTCTTGTGCTGCGTGCAAAGCAAGCAGGGCGCTAGAATTACACTCACAGAGGGCCGCTCTTGGTCAAGGGAAGCTTGCATTTCCAAGCTGGGATCCAGGCTCAGATAACTCCTCACTGCTCAGAAGCTATTTTCAAAAGTGTGAAACTCGATATGTCAGTGGGGTGAGGAGGGAAGCGAGGGCTGGAGGTGAAGTGGCTGAGCCCGTGCAGGCCCCCGAGGAGACTCACTTTCCTGGGAGGGTGAAGCCACCCCCTGGCTCTTGGCTGACACCCCTGGATCTCTCTTTTGTGCCCTGAAAATAAATGCCTGCCCTGGTGGTCAGGGCTGATGGAGGAGGCCACGGGCCAGAAAGTAGTTAATAATTTAGTCTGCCTCTCATTTCAGCCTGTTCTTTGGTTTGATAGATGCCGTGTCTGGTAGCTTAAAGAGAATGCATCATAGCTCCATGGCAAAAAACAAAAATGCAAAAATAAAAACAGAAAACAAACCCTCTTTGTGTTCTGTTTACAAGTGTTTTAAAATGTACATTCAAAATATGCGTCTCTCTGTCTCCCGTGTGTTGGCTCTGAGTGATCCAGCATCCTCTCTGGCTGGGGACACACCATCATCTGCCTCATTGCAAGACGCTCTCTTCTGAGGCTGTGGTTTCCAGTGGTGACTCTCTGGGTTAAACAGCCCTGTCAGAAACCAAGCAGCAGCCAGACCCACAGTCCGACTGACTGGAATCCTGTGTTTGGGTGGGAGACCTGTGTAAGGCAATGTTTTTCTGTTCCTGCTAAAGGGTGGCAGAGCTTGCCGACATCCCCATCCCTGAAAATGCCACTTGGCTTAAGGGTTATTTTGAGCTGAAGGCAATGAAGAAGAAGCGGACACAAGAACAGTTCTCTGATCTCCCCCATTTGCCTAAAAGAAGCATCAGTGTCTTCGGAAACTTTCCTTGCTAGCCCTTATCTTCTCTTTGTTCCCCTCTACATTTGCCTTCCCGTAATTCGACACTCTAGAGACTCAGGGTCCTTTTCTTTTGTCTTGTCACTTCTCTAAAAATGTATTGTTCCTTTGCTAAAACTCTACGTAAGCCCAAGTTCTAACCACTGGTGGGTTACTCATCCTTGAGTGTCCTGTGTTACATGAACCATGCATGTGTCAATAAACTTCTGTTTGTCTTTCTCTTGTTAATCTGTCTTTTGTCAGTCTAACTTATAGGACCCCAGATAGTACCTAAGATGGGTAGAGGAAGAGATTTTTTTTGTCCCCTTCAGTGCTATTTGGAAAAAGATAGTTTGAATGACAGTAATAATAATGATGATAAAAGATGAGAGATGATGTTCTTTAAAGCACACTGGGTCTCTTTACAAGTAGAAAGGAGTTTGAAAGTGACCTGAATAGTTGCCAGATCTCTTATCAGCATGGCATTTAGCAGTTTACGAAGCAGGTTCATTTACATTTTCCATTTCTTAGGGGCTTCATTTCTGGAAATCTCTATTAGAAGCCGTTTCCTGCAAATGATTGGGAAAAAGTCAACTATGCATGGAATAAGTGTGCAGAATCCAGATACAACTATAATATTTTACTTTTTATTTTGTCACAAGAGAGAGGAAGCTTGAGATTGGAAGAAAAAACATTCTATGGATGGAGATATCTAATCTGCAAGGGCATTTGAAGCCAAGCTTCCTCAAAGTCAAAGAGAAAGCCATTTGTATGACCCAAAACAACTTCTGCTTCTAGGTGACCTTTCAGAATGTGAGGGGGCGACCTGGATTAGACTGGGTATTGGCAGGTGGTCATTGAAGACAGTGAATTAAATACCTAATTGTACCTAGATGTTCTCATTTCTCTAAATCTTTACCCTGATTATAATTTAAAAAATAAATGTAGATATCAGAATGGGGCAGTTTTAAATTTCCTTTTGTAAATATTTTTCAGGCTTAGTCAAGGCAAAAGGAAGGCCAGGCACCGCCATTCAGAGGCCTCTGCCTTGCCCAGAGTATTTGGAGGGTCCCTGGAAGGGGCTGCCATTGCTCCTCCTGACTCTGCCACCCCCACCCATGCAGGTGAGACCCAGAATGGGCACTAATGCTAGGCAGCCAACCAGTTAGCTCCTTGGCATGGGCTGACCTGGTGCCAGTTGGTGGTGGTGTTGGAGCTGAGAGCTGAGGGTGGTGGGAGAGTAGAGGCCGTGGCTCTTTGGAGAGTTAGCAGAGACAGCAGCCTTGTCAGAGGACTGGGTGTGGAGCTGGAGAAGGAACACCCAAGGTTCCTTCCCCTGATTCCTTCTTGCTGCCTTTGAAGACGCTCTCCTTGCTCCAGGCACTGTCCCCTACCATGGTACTGACTCCAGGGCTGCTCCAAGGCAGGAACAGTGGTCACAGGACAGATGGGGGTGAAGGAGGAGATGGGAAACATTCCCTTGCCCCCGTGAGTTCCCTCCTGTCCATGCCCCACGTTTGGAAGTCTTCAGTCCCATCCACCCCAGTCCACACCTGCTTCTCACTGTAGGACTTCGCTCTAGTTCTTGACAGGAAATGCCTAAAACAGTTGTCCCGAGAGGAGAAGGAAGATGAACCCAATTTGACCACACCTCAGCCATCTGTGTCTGTCTCCAGGGCCTGCCCAGCCCTTAGGAGCTACAATGCTTACATGTAATTTTGCTTCTGGGGTCTGAGGGTTAGGGAGAAGTTGGGAGACCCGTCTGCTTTTCAGAGTGCCATTTTGATCAGAACATTTTTTTTTTCGAAGATTGGTACCTGAGCTAACAACTGTTGCCATCGTTTTTTTTTTTCCTTCTTCTTCTCCCCAAAGTCCCCTAGCACATAGTTGTATAGTTGTGAGTGCCTCTGGTTGTGCTATGTGGGAGGCCGCCCCACCATGGCCTAATGAGCGGTGCCAGGTCCGCACCCAGGATCCAAACTAGCCAAACCCTGGCACACCGAAGCAGAGCACATGAACTTAACCACTCAGCCATGCGGCTGGCCCCTATCAGAACATTTTTATTAGAAGCAATTGTGGGAGTGGGGTGAAATTAAAGTGTGTGGGTCTTATAATTTTTTCTTTTTTTTATTGCAGTAACATTGGTTTATAGCATTATATAAATTTCAGGCGTACATCATTATATTTTGATTTCTGAGTAGATTACATCACGTTCACCACCCAAAGACTAGTTACCATCCATCAACACACACGTGCGCCTAATCACCCCTTTCGCCTTCCTCCCTCCCCACTTCTCCTCTGGTAACCATCAACCCAGTCTCTGTCTCTGTGATTGTTTGTCGTTGTTTTTATCTTCTACTTATGAATGAGGTCATACAGTATTTGACTTTCTCCCTCTGACTTATTTTGCTTAGCATAATACCCTCAAGTTCCATCCATGTTGTCACCAATGGCTGGATTTCATCGTTTCTTATGGCTGAGTAGCATTCCATTGTGTATATATACCACATCTTCTTTATCCATTTGTCCCTTGATGGGCACCTAGGTTGCTTCCAAGTCTTGGCTATGGTGAATAATGCTGCAATGAACATAGCGGTGCGTGTATCTTTATGTATTTGTGTCTTCGTGTTCTTGGATAAATACCCAGCAGTGAAATAGCTGGATCATATGGTAGATCTATTCTTAATTTTTTTCGGAATCTCCATACTGTTTTCCATAGTGGCTATACCAGTTTGCATTCCCACTGGCAGTGTATGAGGGTTCCCTTCTCTCCACATCTTCTCTAACACTTGTTTCCTGTCTTGTTAATTATAGCCATTCTGACAGGAGTGAGGTGATATCTCGTTGTAGTTTTGATTTGCATTTCCCTGGTAGTTAAAGATGTTGAACATACTTTCATGTGCCCGTTGGCCATCTGTTTATCTTCTTTGGAGAGATGTCTGTTCAAATCTTTTGCCCATTTTTCAATTGGGTTGTTAGTTTTTTTGTTGAGTATGAGTTCTTTGTATATTTTGGATATTAATCCCTTATCAGATATATGGTTTGCAAATATCTTCTCCAAATTGTTAGGTTTTCTTTTTGTTTTGTTGATGGTTTCCTCTGCTGTACAGAAGCTTTTTAGTTTGATGTAGTCCCATTTGTTTATTTTTTCTATTGTTTCCCTTGCCCTGTCAGACACGGTACTTGAAAATATGCTGCTAAGACCGATGTTGAAAAGTGTACTGCTTGTGTTTTCTTCTAGAAGTTTCATGGTTTCCGGTCTTACATTTAAGTCTTTAGTTCATTTTGAGTTAATTTTTGTGTATGGTGTAAGATAATGGTCTACTTTCATTCATTCACATGTGGCTGTTCGGTTTTCCCAACATCATTTATTGAAGAGACTTTCCTTTCTCCATTGTATGATCTTGGCTCCCTTGTTGAAAATTAACTGTCCATAGAGGTAGGGGTTTATTTCTGTGCTCTCAATTCTGTTCCATTGATCTGTGTGTCTGTTTTTGTGCCAGTCATGCTGTTTTGGTTACTATGGCTTTGTAGTATATTTTGAAATCAGGAAATGTGATACCTCCAGCTTTGTTCTTTTTCCTCAGGAGTCCTTTGGCTATTCAGGGTCTTTTGTTGTTCCATATAAGTTTTAGAATTCTTTGTTCTATTTCTGTGAAAAGTGTTGTTGGAACTTTGATAGGGATTGCATTGAATCTGCAGATTGCTTTAGGAAGTATCAACATTTTAACTATGGTATTACTTCCAATCCAAGATCATGGAATATCTTTCCATTTCTTTGTGTCTTCTTCAATTTATTTCAACAATATTTTATAGTTTTCAGTGTACAGATCTTTCACCTTTTTGGTTAAGTTTTTTCCTAGGTATTTTATTCTTTTGTTGCAATTGTAAATGGGATTATATTCTTCATTTCTCTTTCTGCTAATTCATTGTTAGTGCGTAGAAACGTGGCTGATTTTTGTATGTTGAGCCTGTATCCTGCAACTTTACCATATTAATTTATTATTTCTAAAAGTTTTTTGGTGGATTCTTTAGGGTTTTCTATATATAAAATCATGTCATCTGCAAATAGTGACAGTTTCACTTCTTCCTTTCCAATTGGATCCCTTTTATTTCTTTTTCTTGCCTGATTGCTCTGGCTAGGACTTCTGATACTATGTGAAATAAGACTGGTGAAAGTGTGTATCCTTGTCTGGTTCCTGTTCTTAGAGGGATAGCTTTCAGTTTTTCTCCATTGAGAATGATATTAGCTGTAGGTTTTTCATATATGGCCTTTATTATGTTGAGGTACTTTCCTTCTATACCCATTTTATTTAGAGTTTTTATCATAAATCGATGTTGTATCTTGTCAAATGCTTTCTCTGCATCTATTCAGATGACCTTGAGATTTTTATTCTTCACTTTGTTAATTTGGTGTATCACGTTGATTGAGTTGCTGATGTTGAACCATCCCTGCATTCCTGGAATAAATCCCACTTGATCAGGGTGTATGATCTTTTTAATGTATTGTTGTATTCAATTTGCTAGTATTTTGTTGAGGATTTTTGCATCAATGTTCATCAGTGATATTGGCCTGTAATTTTCTTTTTTTGTGTTGTCCGTGTCTGGTTTTGGTATGAAGGTAATGTTGGTTTCATGGAACAAGTTAGGAAGCTTTGCCTCCTCTTCAGCTTTTTGGAAGAGTTTGAGAAGGATAGGTATTAAGTCTTCTTTAAACATTTGGTAGAATTCACTAGGGATGCTATCTGGTCCTGGACTTTTATTTTTTGGGAGGTTTTTGATTACCGTTTCTATCTCCGTACTGGTCATTAGTCTATTCAAATTCTCTACTTCTTCTTGATTCAGTTTCGGAAGGTTGTATGATTCTCAGAATTTATCCATTTCTTCTAGATTATCCAGTTCATTGGTGTATAGCTTTTCATAATATTCTTTGATAATCTTTTGTATTTCTGAGGTGTCTGTAATATCTCCTCTTTCATTTCTGATTTTATTTATTTGAGCCTTCTCTCTTTTTTCCTTGTGACTCTAGCTAAAGGTTTGTCTATTTTGTTTATCTTTTCAAAGAACCAGCTCTTGGTTTCATTGATTTTTTTCTTTTTATTCTTTATTTCATTTATTTCTGCTCTGATTTTTATTATTTCCTTCCTTCTACTAATTTTGGGCTTTGTTTGTTCTTCTTTTTCCAGTACCTTTAGGTGCACTGTTAGATTGTTTATTTGAGATTTTTCTTGTTTGTTGAGGTAGGCCTGTGTTGCTATAAACCTCCATTTTAGAACCACTTACGCTGTATCCCATAAATTTTGGCATGTTGTATTTTCATTTTCATTTGTCTCCAGTTATTTTTTGATTTCTCCTTTGATTTCTTCATTAATCCAATTATTGTTCAGTAGCATTTTGTTTAATCTCCACATATTTGTGACTTTCTTCTGATTTTCTTCCTGTAGTTGATTTCTATTTTCATACTTTTGTGGTCAGAAAAGATGCTTGGTATTATTTCAGTTTTCTTAAATTTATTGAGACTTGTTTTGTGGACTAATATGTGATCTACCCAGCAGAATGTTCCATGTGCATTTGAAAAGAATGTGTATTCTGTGGTTTTTGGATGGAATATTCTGTATATATTTACTAAGTCCCTCTGGTCTCGTGTGTCTTCTAAGACCAATGTTTCCTTATTGAACTGCTTGGATGATCTATCCTTTGATGTAAGAAGAGTGTTAAAGTTCCCTACTATTATTGTGTTACTGTCTATTTCTCCTTTTATGTCTGTTAATAATTGCTTTATATATTTAAGTGTTCCTATGTTGGGTGTATAGATATTTACGAGTGTTATATCCTCTTGTTGAATTGTTCCCTTTATTATTATGTAGTGCCCTCACTATCTGCTCTCCTGGGGTGTTGGCTTGATAAGGTCACCCCCTGCGAAAGCTTTTGCCCCAGTAGAGGGCTTCCCTCTAGTCTGCAAGTGCCCACCAGGGATCCTTGATGTTCCCGTGAATGAATGTCCCCTCCCCTGTTCCTTCCCTCTTGGAGGCCTCTCACCCTCCTGGATCACAGTCTTTAGGGGAGGGAGTGAAGTTTTCTCTTACCCCCTTCCACCTCCTCTGAGAGGGGCTCCACCTCTCTGCCCTCCTCATATGGATTCATAGGTCTCTCTAACTTTCTTTTTGTTATTGTGTTTGGATGTCCTCTGTTGGAGTATGGATGTCCTTTTAATTGTATATTGGAGGGGAGAGATAACTGGGGAAGCTCACTCTGCCATGATGCTGATGTCACTCCTCTGTTCATTTCTGATTGAGTCCTTTTTATACTTTCCACTTCTTTGTTGATGTTCTCACTGAGTTCATCCATTCTTCTCCCCAGATCAGTGAGCATCCTTATGACTTTTTGTTTGAACTCTTTGTCAGGTGGATTGTTTATTTCTGTTTCATTTAGTTCTTTTTCTGGGGGTTTGTCCCGTTCCCTTACTTGGAACATATTCCTTTGCCTCCTCACTTTTCTTCTTTCTCTGTGCTTATATCTATGTATTAGGTGGATCAGCTACTTCTCGTGATCTTGGAGAGGTGGCCTTATGTAAGAGATGCCTTATGAGGCCCAGCAGTGTGCTTCCCTCTTGTCACCAGTTCCAAATGTTCCAAGTGTGACCCCTGTGTGGGCTACGTGTGTCCTTCTGTTATGGCAGGGTTACTCTTGCTGCAGATGCCCAGGAAGGCTAGGCTGTCCCGCTGGCTGGCTGGTTGTAATGGTCAGCAGTGAGTGGCTACTATGGACCCTTCAGTCACTTTATTGGGCATGGGGAGCCCCAGCACAGTTGGTTGCAAGGTCTAATAGCACATTCCTGTTGCAGTTTTTCTGTTAAGTGAGTAGGCCCCCAGTGTGGCTGGTTGCTAGGCTCAGGGGCTTACAATTGCTGTAGGCCTCTGACCTGAGAGGCTGTTATCAGCTGTTTCAGAATTGTAGCTGAGTGGGGCTGGCCCCAGGTGTGGGAGCACCCGATTGTTTCAGGCTTTGGAAGGTGGGGCCGATCCCCTATGTGGCTGTTTGAGAAGCACAAGTCTTCTGCAGCTGACAAGCCCCACCACTCACAGGGCGACACACTCTGTCAAAACAGTCCTGCCCCATGCATGTGTCCTGACCCCCTGAAGCAGACCCAGTTGCCCCACTGCAGAGGCCCAACACACTCCACCAATGCCTCACATACTCCACCCACTCCTTGCGCATGTCCTGCCCTGCAGAGGCAGACCCACAAGCCCAGCTGCAGAGGACCCAGGCATCCAGCCTGTGCAAGCCCACAAGCTGCCTGAAGATTTGCTGTTGGGTGGGACCAGTCCCTAGGGTGGGCTGCCTGCCCTGGCTGAGCTGGATTAAATTGATGCTCTAGTGGTGGGGCAGACCCTGGGCTAACAGGCCAGGGGAAGAACTCCAAGGCATCTGCCAGCATCTGTGTCAGCATGCCTGTACTAGGTCACAATAATGGCTGCCACCAATGTCTCAGTCCCCGGAGAGGCCTCAGCTCTCAACGAGATGCATGCAGAGCCTATCAGGGAGTCTCTTTTCACCGAAGGACTGTGCACCTTTCTTTCTGGTGATTTTAGATTGATTTCTGAAATGGATGAATTTGTGCATGGGCCCTTTAAGAGCTGGCTTTTTTCCCCTTATGTCTGATGGCTTTTCTGGGGGTACTCCCCATTGTTGTTAGTAGCCAGCAAAGCCAGCTATTATGACACTCATCTCAGTTGTGCTGAGTCCAAAGGATGCTTACAGTGGTAACACTCCCCCGCTCAGGTCCCCTACTCCTCCAGGGAAGGCTACGTACCTTAGGATTGCTCCCAGCCAGCAATGAAGCACCGCGGCTCACACAGGTGGCAGTTATTTCTCTCTGGAAAGGAATTTCTGCCTTTTCTGCCTCAGTCAGGACTGTTCCTTGCTGCAGGGGTTCTTTTTATCCAGTTTTAAATTCTCTCTCTGGGATAGTTTTTTCCAGAGTAGCTATAAATTGGTAGTGTCTGTAGGAGGAGGTGAGTTCAGAATCCACCTACACTGCCATCTTCAGCAACAGCTCAGCCTTACCGTTTTAACTTCTCCAGAAACAAGTCAGAGGTGGTGATTATAGTTAATAATGCTATGTTGTATGCCTGAAGCTTTCTAAGAGAGTGAATCTTAAGTGTCTCACTACACACACACACTCACACAAGGCTAACTACTCAGGCTGATGGATGTGTTAATTAACTTGATTGTGGTAATCATTTCATAGTGTGTACATATATCAAATCATCACATTGTACAACTTTAAAAAGATCACAGTGTATGACCTAAATATGTACAATTTTTATTTGTCAGTCATACCTCAATAAAGTTAGTAAAAAAAAAAAAAAAGAAGAAGAAAAAGTCAGAAGGTCACTGGGCAGTGTCCCTGGTGTCATAGTAGCTGGAATTGCCAGCTTCACGGTAGCTTATACGGGAGCCCCTGGAGCCCCTCCCTGCAGACCCTCAGGGGCTTAGTGCTTGTTGGGGGGCTCATAGTCCCCCACCTGGTGGGCAGAGGGGAAGTCAGCCCTCACATCTTTTCCAGACCTGTGTCAGGGAGTATCTGAATGTGTTTTTCCTTTAGAAATGTTTGTAAGGGTTGTGTCCAGGCTTCATCCAGCTTAGTTCCCTGCAAAATCCGCCTCCTACATATTACAAATAAAAGGCAAGCAAATGAACTTCAACCTCAGCCAAAACAAATGTCCTTACCCTCAGCATCTCATGCCCAGAAACTGCTGAGGGCACCCGACCACCAGTCCTACAAAAGGCCCCACTCCCCATCTGGCTGGGCCCTGCCAGGCCCTGGGCAGCAGCATGGTCAGTCACTCCTGGGGCTGACCCTGTCGGATTCTTGGTGATGCTGGCCTGGCATGGGTTCCACCAGCATTGTTCCTAACAGAAATTCTGTTCTGAACTTGAATATATATGCAATCAAATATTTGTAACAGCTCTTTCACCCTGCCCATGGCAGTGCTCATCTTCCTGTGCTCATTCTGCTCGTGTGGTCTTCTCCCTCCCTGAGGGTTTGAGCAAATTGCCTAACAGGTGAGAAGGGGCACCTACAGGGGTAAATGTTGGCAAAAAAAAGGAACGATGGAAAGGAGGGAGGGAAAGAAATGTGAGGCAGAGGAGATCTGCAGAAGTAACAACACCATTTAATGGTGAGAAGTGACAGAACAAACTGAGACGGTTGGATTGAAGACGGTGTGTTTGGCTATGATGTGTGGCTGTGATGCGCACATGCTTTATAACCCTGGAGTTTTGACTTCATTCTATTAAATATAAACGTTTTCATGAGAAGTATACTAATGTTGAGGAATTTTTATCTAATAAATTTTTTATGAAAAAAGCTTAAAATTGATAACAGGAGTGCGAACTAGAAATCAGAGTGAGTGAAGGGAGGCTGGATACTCCTGTTCAATTCCAGTTGTTCATAAAAAGAATGTATTTTTTAATTTACCTAGTTTAAAATCAAAGAAAAAGGGGAAAAGTATTTTCCAGAGCAAATTCAATTAAGCCAATTTAATTTCTTGATGGATTATCAACAGAATCACATTTAGCTGTTTCCCCACTAATTTTCACTGAGATCAAATCTTTTCCACATATCATGAAATTTTACCTACTACAGTGTAGGGGAGGACAAAATTTTCCTCTACCCATCTTAGCCTCTTGGCTGGGGCCCTGTAGCAAAAGACAAATTAACAAGAGAAAAAAAATAAATTTTAATAGGTTTTTAAAAAAATATGTCCATGGGAACCCTCATAGGAAAAATGAAGATCCAAAAAAGCAGTTAGAGCTGAACAACGCTATACCAAGACGGACAAAGAGTAGTAAATTGCGAAAATGTAACAAGACAAAGGGGCTTGAGCCAGGGCCACTAATCACGGAAAAGTAACTAGGAAGATAAGGATTAGTTTAACAAGATCTGTTTGCGAAGATTTCTCTCTGTCTCGACTCCCCATCTCTGGTGATAAGAATGTTTCTTTCCTCCTGGTATATGGACGGCGTTTTCCATAAGGGAGTTTTATCTCCAGCTTTCAGGAAGAAAAAGAAAGGTCAGCGTACCTTTCTTGAATTTGCTGTTTTTTTAAGTGCCTTTAACTAAAAATAATCAATACAACAGAGAGGCATATTTTGGGGTAGCAAATTCTGGTTTCCTTTAATAGCTTCACCTTTGTGAATTTTCGTTTGTGGTCACTGTCTTAACAAGTCTAATTTTTGCCACGTCATTTTTTTGTTTTGTTTTGGTTTTTTGCTGAGGAAGACTGTCCCTGAGCTAACGTCTGTGCCAATCTTCCTCTATTTTATACGTGGGACACTACCACAGCATGGCTTTATGAGCGTACTGTAGGTCCGTGCCCAGGATCTGAACCCATGAACCCTGGGCCACTGAAGAAGAGCACACAAACTTAACCACTATGCCACCAGGTTGGCCCCTGCCAGGTCATTTTTTCATCCCCAAGATGTGATTCTTTAAAAGTTTACCCTGTGAAATTTTCGCTACTATTGGTTTTATTTTGCATTGATTATTACTATAAGTAATGCTCGCTAGAAATTGAATAAAAGACTGATAATTTTTTTTTTATTGCAAAGAGCATTGGTAAAGAAAAGGCATTTTCCACGGTATGGTTAAAATGGCAGAATACTTTGTTAGATTAAATAATCATTTAGAATGTGGGCTGTCCTACAGATTAAAAAAAAAGATCCTCAGTTTCCAGGTTCTTTTAAGGAAGGAAGTTTTCCAACAAGAAAATTCCCTTACTGAGAAGCAGAGGGAGAAAACCATACAGGGAAAGGGGTTGTCACACAGACTAGTGACATCAACCCATTCCATAGCAATTGTCCCATGGGTGTTTAAAATCTCTGGAATTGGCTCGTGGCACATTTAGTTAAATTAATTATGTTAAATTAATTATGTAGGACAACATTGTGTCTCTAGGTTTTGGAAACTGAGGACTTACTTGGTGAGCATTCCATCCACCTGTAGGCCTTCAATTTTAGGGAAACGAAAAAGAAAAAATTCACAAATATAAAAATAATACACACAATTGCATATGTTATTTAAATGTCCTCATATTGTTAGGGGGACTATTTTTTCTCAAATATCTATATCTAGCAGGAAAGGAGCATTTGATAGAGTAGTTGGGGACAGTTACTGGAAAAAACAACATTGTTTCCTGTTTACCCGAGAATGAGCTGGTTGCGTTTGTAAAAGAGCAGAGCCTGGCGTCTGGCGCACCCGTGTGGCGCTGTGGGGGCTGCTGCTGTTAGCTGTGGGCAGGCTCTCCCGAAGGTGCTTTGGTTTCAGGCAGCAAAAACCCACTTCATTTTGCCCAGAAGAAGGGGATAGGGCTTTATCAAAAGGAGCTGCTTTATCTTCAGCCATGGATATAGGGAGGTAATAATTAACTAGAATATCTCCTTACAGGTCCGTGGAAGAAGTATTGGGTGACATCGGGAAAGACACAGAAGGTTTGGTGCTTCTCCAGTGGTCCTTGATTCCAAGCTGGATGAGCAAGCCCGTGAAGGAGCTGGCGTGGGCTTACGGGAACAGGGGAGTTCCCATAGCTCCGGAGCACGCTGTTGGCAAGTTACCCAACCTTTCTGAGCCTTGGTTTCTTCATGTAAATCAGGGATAAAGATGATGACGCTGACCTCATAGAAGTCTGAGAATTAACACCTGGCAAATAATAGGCTGCAATCAACATTAGTCCTTTTCTGCCCAATCCCCCATTACAGAAAGTGTAGCTTCGATAACTCAGCTTAATACCAGAACTGATTCACATGAATATTACAGATCTCAGTGATCTCATATGCATGTTATAGATCTATAATGATCTCAATATAACAATGTGTTTTTTTCTCCAAAAAAAAGATATATTCTCTTTCTTTCTTATCCCATAAAGGATAGGGTGGCCATTTTCCTAACTTTCCTTTAAGAATCAGCTTTAAGGGTGGTATACTTAGCATCGGCCCCCCCACCCACAAACCCTCCCACACACACTTAGGAATTCATCACAGAGAGGGAAATGGGACAGGGCTTGGTCTGAGTTAAAATTACCCTCATTCCAGGGGCCAGAATGCACACACAGGGGAAGGGAGGGAGCTCGGGGACTGTGTGGCTGAAAGTGCGGTGTAGAAACCCTTTTGGACCCTGCCACCCTGGCATGCCAGGCCTTGGGGAGAATGGCTGTGGCGTGGCTCAAACATCATGAACTGAGGAACCCAGGGCGGGTCTGAACCAGGAAAATGTTGGGCAAGCCAGAGGGTAGAGCCTGTGGGTGTGTGTGCTGCGAAGCCCCCTCAGCTTCATCCCCAAGAGGGGGCGAAGGGGCAAACCAGTCAGCAGATGCTGGTGGAGTCGGTGTTCAGCTTGCCCAGATTGTCCTGCAGTGGGCAAAGAGGACAACCCCAGGGTGGCTGGAGCGTCTATTTCATCATCAGTGCTGCGAGACTATAGCAGGGGCAGTCCCAGGTGCTAGGACTGCCTGTGTTTCAACAGTGACACCATGTGGCACCGAGGGCAAAAATAGCTGAAAAGTCAGCTGAAAACCTTGGCTGAAGGGAGGTTGTCCAGCTTCCTTTCCTCAGGATTGTCATGGTCAGGACCCACCTCTTTGGACTGGTAAGCATCCCTGAGGGCTTCGTGGTTATCACTGATGGGACAAATCCAGGAAGGAAAGACATATTTCTAAACTCTGCTAGTTAAAGGCTTGAAGTCAATTAGATTGATAATTTAAAAGAATATAATCTCAACTTGAACCCACAGCTAGGGGAGGGATTACACGCTGTTACCCTGGTGGCTAACCATCGCCCTGGTGTAGGCAAAAATCTTGTAAAACCCCAGTGTCAAGTTGTGGAAACTTCCTGACATCCGAGGAGCTGTCGTCCCTTCTCAGGTGAGATGGACTTGTGATGCTCACACTGTCTCCAGAAGAGATGCTCCCCCTCTTCCTGTTGCCTTCTTCCTTGAGTGGCCCTCATCCACGCGGTTGCTCAGTGGATTAGCCAGGACTCTCAGTTGTAGAGATCAGGAGCAAGCTTCAGCATAAACTGCAACTTATTGCCTCATCTAGCTGGGAAAGACTATGATTAAATCACACGATTGAGAAATGAAGACCCTGGGAAGTTGAGGAAGAATAGAACCCGGGATTCGAAGCAGCAGGACTCTTTCTCTGCCCTGCTCCTGTCTCCTCTTCCTCTGCTTCTCTTTGCCCTTTGATCTCATTGTCTCCTAATTTAGACAGTCCCCTCCATCTGCAAGAGATATAGCCATTGGCAACCCAACTTTAGCAAACCCGCCACAACAAGGGAGAAGTTTTTTCACCAGGCACCTTTATCCGAGGGAAGGGCTCTGATCAGCTTGCTTGAGTTCAGTGTCGGCCCCTGGACCAATCCCCAGTGCCAAGGAGATGTCATATTGTGATAGGCCAGTCCTGGTCACTTCCTCTCACCTGAGGCCACGGGGCAGGGGTTGTCAACAGAGGAGAGAGATGGGAATGCTTACATGGCGGGCACAAGTTGAAGACTAGTATGGCCCACCTTGCAGATGCTGGTATCCCCAGCATTTTAAAATAGACTCTTAATTGAAGCTTAACACACACACAGAAAAGTGCCTGAATCATAAGTATGCAGTTTGATGAATTTTCACTGTTGAACACACCTACAGAACCACATCCTCATCAAGAGAGGGAACATTACTGGCATCCTAGAAACCCTCCTTACGCTTCTTTCCAATCACTACTCTCCTGATCCCCAAAGGCGAACACTCTGCTGATTTCTAATACCATAATTCCTTTTTGTCAGTTTTGGAACTTCATATAAATGCAGTCATTCAGCATTATTCTTTTATGCCTGGCTTATTACAGTCAACATTATGTTTATGAAATCCATCCATATTGTTGTGTGTAGACGCAGAGTGTTCATTTTTGGTGCTGTGTAATATTCCATTGCATAAAACCACCAAGACTTATTTATCCTATTTACTGTCGATGGATATCCTAGCATGAAGAGAGAAATTCCAAGGACTATTGGGTTGTGATGGTAGTTCAGTGAGAGACTTGACCTAGGCATTTATGTAAATAAAAGTGCTCTATCTCCATTTCACAATCAGGATACAGGTCCGTCTCTACAATAATGATAAAAATTTTAAATAACTACCATTTATCAAGTACCTACTATGTGTCAGATACTATGTCAACTTCACATGCAGTATTCTGTGTAATCCTTAGAGCAAGGCTGTAGAGCGGTTATTGTTGTCTCCTTTTAGAGATGAGAAACAGACTTAAGTTCAAGAATCGTCTCAAGGTAGACAGACCAGGATTTGAACTCCAGCCCTCTCCCACAGTCTCATTCTTTTCTGCCATCCCCAAAGGGAGGCACCTCGCTGTTCAATGCTCACTCGAGGTTCATTGCTGCCAGACTAGACCCCTGCCCAAGGAGGGCTGGAGTTGGAGAAGAGCTCAAGCACCCCCCTGGGACTCTCTCTTGGGAGGCAAATGCTTCTAGCTCCTCTTCCCACGTCTTCTCTGCCGATGAGGAAGGGATGTGCTCTCCTGCTTCCCTCCAGCCATTCCCACAAGGGGGACGTGTTGTTCTTCTGATTAGAAGAAAGGTTCAAGAGATGGATTGGGTCATGTTGCACAAGTGGGTGGATTAACACACCTAAAGAGTCATGTTTTCTCCATGTTCCTGCACCTGTGCAGCATCAGCTCAGCCTGTTCTCTGTCCTTGCTTATTGCTCAAGACCCACTATCAGGTAGCATGTCAAACCTTTCCTGGTTTGCCTGGGACTTTCCCCATTTTTGCATTGAAATTCCCAAATCCCAGGAACTCCCTCAGCCCCGATCAAACTGACTTTCCCCCCAGTCTTGGGCAGCTTGGGCCCACGTTGCACCACAGATCAGCTGTTCTGGGTCCTGGGAGAGGAGGAGACATTCTTCAGGCCTCCTGGCTTATGACACGTTGGTTGATCTGGTGACCGCCAGACCTCTGCATTGGGAATGAGGATTACCAGGGGTTTGTCCTGCCTCCAAAGATGGGTTTTGGCAGCAGGTGGGGTGGCCCAACATGTGGTTTCTGTGGGTGGCCTGGGGTCAGATCCTGGCCCCGCCTCTCCTGCTGGCTCTCTGGCCTTGGGCAAATTATTTCACTGACTCCAACCTCACAACCTAACTCTTAGCATAGTACTTGCCTCGTTGGGCTGTTATGAGAATTAAATGAGAAAATGCAAATGCTTAGAAGTGTTCAGCCCACAGGTCATGCTCAATAAATGGCAGCCATTGCTGGTTCCCTTTGTTTGTTGTACAGAAAGCTGCCCAATTAGGCATGGAAACACCATCCTGTCAACCATGTGCTGTGATAGCCTCCCAGGGATTGATCCTAACTCTTCTATTTATTTTTATTATGAAATGTCTCATAATACAAAACAATATAGACCACACATGCTCGCATATACGACATAAAAAGTAATAAAACGCATATACCCATGTAGTCACCACCACTATGACCCCAGCTTGAGAAACAGAATATTGACGATGCTTTTGATGCTCGCGTGTGCCTCTCTGTAACCATAACCTCCCTGGAAGGGTAACAACTAATCTGAATGCTGTGTTTATCATTTTCTCGACTTTTGTTATATGTTTACTACATATGTGTGTATCCCTAAATAATACATTAAGTTTTGGATAGTTGGATACTAATCTGAATGCAACCGTACTTACTTTCTTTTTTTCACTGTGTTTTTGAGATTCATCCATGTCAATGTGCAAAGCCATAGTTCATTACTTTTCTTTGCTGTGTAGTATTCCATTGTTTGAATATACTGTAATGTGTTTATCCATTCCCCTCTTGATGGACATTTGGATTTAGCTTTTTCATAACACAAATAGTGCTGCCACAAAAGTCTCATGTGTGTCTCCTGGTGCACGTGAGCACGAGTTCCCTAGGGTACATACCTGATGCTGAAAGTCTTTATTGATTGCCCAGTGGCAAAGGTCTGCTCTCTGGTTTGATTTTCCTTCCACCTCAGAGTTCTGAGTCCAACACTCTCCTCTCCATTAAACTCTCTTTTCCTGTATATTAGTTAGGATTCATGATTGTGAGTGACAAAACCCACAACTCAAGTGAGATTAGGCCAAAGAATAGGTGGAGGCGGGAGGAATGTATTGGAATGATTGAGTGGTCAGGAAGGGGTAGATTTAAACTTGGACTCGACACGGTTGACAGCACAGTGTTTCCTTTCGTTGCTGGGTCTGGCTACCTCTGTCTGGCCTCCATCCTCAGACAGGCTCTTCCCTCCTCAGGGCTGGATGGTAGCACCCACTTCAGACTCATATCCACCCAGGTTCAAGTCCAGTGGGAGAAAGTGCCCACCTCTGCAGCTCTAAAAACGTCTCTTGGTGTCTCTCTGGCTGGGCACCTACTCATCCCTAAGCCAGTCTCTGTGGCTGGGGGACTGCAGTGCGCCACTCTGATTGGCCAGGCTGAGCCACGAGCCCATCCCTGGAGTTGAGGTGGTTGCCCAGAGCCCTAAGCTTGTGGGCTGAGTGGAGGAGAGGAGAGGGGAGTGGGCACTGTTCCTAAAAGAAGGGTAATGACAAGTGAGCCTGAGACAGTGAGTGTCCAACACTCTCTGGGCTCGCCGTGTGACCTTGGACCAGGTACGTCGCGCTTGGGTGTCTGTTTCTTTACCTGTGGGTGAGAGTGATGAGTCCCTGAGGTCCCGTCTAGCTCTGAGCTCTGACTGTGTGGGCTCTGCTGCCTTGTCATTCTCCTCCTTGCTACTCTTGTGACTTTTAAAGTCATTGCTGGGCCTGACCTCTTTAGAACTGCGTGTGGCACCATCCGTTTCTCCAGTCCTCCAGAGCATTTCCCTATTTTGGTTCTCAAAGACGTCAGACTGTGGCTGTCAGCTCACCTCTCTGAGCACATTCCTCTGGCACACAACAGGACTTCTCAGAGGTAGCCCACCACAGGACAGTTTCCCCAACCAAGCCCACCACAAAGGCCAGAGGTCTTTCTAAAGCACCTTGTTGTTCTCGCCACCATCGTTCTTTCAGGCAGCAACCTCCAGAGTCTTCTGCGGATCTTCACCTCCTTTTTGCCACTGAATCTGAACTGTCACAGAATTTGGTCATTTTCTCCCTCTAGAATGTTCCTTAGGCTCCCTCTCTGGTTCTTTTGCTTGCTCACTTTGATGAAGCCATCTGCCATGTTGTGTTGTGACCTGCTCTGTGGACAGGCCCAGTGACTGGGAAATGGGGGCGGCTTCAGGCCAACAATGCGTGGGGACCTGAGTCCTGTCAGCAGCCACATGTGTCAGTTTGGACGCAGATCTTTCCCCTGTCCAGCCTTGAGCTCATCGCAGCCCCAGCCTACACCTTGACTGCAGAGGATGGGCTATGTCATGCCTGGATTCCTGGCCCACAGAAGCCGAATCAGCTCCAGGAAACTGTTGTCAAGAAAGGGAGACAGCGGGTATCCTGATCCTGTTCCTGAACTTTAAGGAAATGAATAAGATTTCACCATCCAGGATGACAGGGCTTTTTTTTTTTTCCTTCTAATGGGCACTGTATTAGTCAGGATTCTTCAGAGAAACAGAACCAACAGGATATACATGTAGATGAAAGAGAGAGAGAGAGGGAGGGAGAGAGAGGGAGGGAGAGAGAGAGGGAGGGAGAGATTGATTTACTCTAAGGAATTAGCTCACACAACTGTGGAGGCTTGGTGAGTCCAAAATCTGCAGGGAAGGCAGGCAGGCTGAGACTCAGGGCAGACTTGCAGCCCCAGTGCAAAGGCAGTCTGCTGGCAGAAACCCCCCCTTGCCGCTGGAGGCAGGTCAATCTTTGTTCTGTTAAGGACTTCAGCTGATCGGATGAGGCCTTTCCCCATTATGGAGGGGAAACTCCTTTACTCTAACTTAAATGTCCACTGATTTAAATGTTAATCTCATCCCAAAAATACCCTCACGGAAACATCCAGAATACTGGCTGACCAAATATTTTGGCACTGTGGTCCAGCCAAATTGACGTAAAATTAACCCTCACAGATACTCTACATCAGGTTAAGTAGATGCCCTTCTATTCCTAATTTACTAAGAGCTTTTCATAAATCTTGAGTTTGTGTTGAATTTTATCCAGCAATTACTTTTAGATTGTTATTTTCATTTGGTCTATACATTGTTAAATAAAGTTTACAAGTTTTCTAAAATCATTCTTGCATTGTTGAGATAAATCCAACTTTATCAGGAAAAGGAAATGGCTGTCAGTTCACCATTCCCGCTGCCACCACCTGTTTTGGGCAGAGGGCAGAGGGCAGAGTGCCAGCCCAGTCCCAGGATGGGTGATGAGACAGCCTGTCTCACCGGGGCGGCTGGCTCTGGGCCTGGCTCGGGAAGGGCCCACGGGCGGCAGGAAGAGCCTTGCAGAATCCACGCGGAGCCTGTGGGTGGGGCCTGGTGGCTGCCTGAGTCACAGTCTTCACCCACATCAGGGTGGGGCTGACAGGACCTCCTGGTCCTCAGGTGGTCAGGGGGCCTACGGTAACAGCAGCTAGTCAGGGGGTGGGGGGTGAGACAGACAGACACACTCATATACACATGCACACTCACGCAACAGGTGTGGCCTTGAAGCTCAGCCCAGCCCACCGTGGGGCTGTATAGAACTCCTTGGCCCTCTCTCTGGCTTTCCTGAAAGTTCCCCAAATGGAACAAGTCTTTTTTTTGACCTATGCTCCTCCTAAGGCTCCAGAGCACAGGTGCCCTGAGTCGGCCAAAGTGCAAGGCTGAGGGCACAGACCTCTAGGCTGTCGAGTCGCCCAGGAGGTCTGACCCCCACCTGCAAGGGAGCCCGCCAAACCGTGCAGTCTGAGGGAAGAGCCCCACAAGACTGCCTTCACTTCAGACACCAGCTGCAAGTTCAGGGGTCCCCAGGACCACCCTCACTTCAGACCAGCTGGCTACAAATTCAGGGGTCCCCAGGATCGCCCTCAGTTTTGATAATTTGCTGGAATGACTCACAGAACTCAGGAATGCTCTATGCTTACGATTATAGGGTTGTTGGGTTTTTTTGCGGTAGAAGGATACAAATTGAAACCAGCTTAAGGAAGCGATGCACAGGGCAGAGTGCAGGAGGGGTCTAAACTCAGAGCTTCCAGTCATCCCCTTCCCCGTGGAGTCACAGACAGTGTTACCTCCTCCTGGCCACAGTGTGTGACAGCACACACAGAGTAATATCAGTCGGGGAAACTCGCCTGAACCTCTGGCGTCCAGAGGTTTTACTGAGGCTTCATCACATGCTGCGCTGGTGGCTGATCTTAAGTCTCCAACCCCTCCAGGAGGTCAGGCTAATAGCTCTAGTCCCAGTGCCTTTGCAGGTTGGAACTGATATGGCCTGTTCCAGAGCCCCCATCACAAATCACACTGTGAGGCTGTCCAGTGGCCAAAGCCCCCAGCAAACAAAGACACTCCCATCAGGCAGGCCACTCCAGAGATGCAAAGATCACCTCCCAGTAGCCAAGGGCAAAGGCCGGACCTCCCCGTAGGAAAGGTCAATTCCTCACGACACAATAGGGCATGCTACACAGCAAGTGCCCAAAGACGCAGGGTGGTGTGGCGGGTAGGAGCCTGGCATTACTTTTAAAGCCTCCAGTCCCAGTCTTGGCTTCGCCACTTTTGAGTTTAGTGATCTCGAGTAAGTTGCCTAACCCTGATTGATGCCCACCAGCCAAAGACCACCGGGCACATCACCATAGTTGAACAAATTTGGGTTTATTGGTACTGGTTGCAACCGAGGAGACCACACACCATGGGGAGTGTCTCAGTAAGTGGGGGTTGGAGGGGATTACTGTGGGATTTGGGCTTGTGTTGGGTGCTGTCAGAAGGTGAGGGCAATTCTGTCACTGGATAGCTTAATTTCTATCTGGGAGGTGGAGGAATGGGGCAGGGCTAAAGCTGTAATTGGGAAATCAGCAGCAATCTCATGCTAAACAGGAGAGAGCAGAGTTCACTCATTTTGGTGGTTTCAGTGACCTTGTTTTTGTCCATGCTCAGACGTGATTATGGACTCACCTTATTTCTGTCTCACTCTATCGCGATTGCGTAGTGATGCTGTCATCTGACATTGGCGTTCTGTGAAACTGTGTTCTTTAGGAGAACACCACGGTCCAGCAGCTAGTGCCAAATGGGCTCCCAGCAGAGGGAGTCAGGGGCCACTTTCTTCTTTCTCAGCCCTGAGTTTCACCATTGATAAAATGGTGATAATAATACTAGCGAACATATTTGGGCATCTGTGAGAATTAAGGTAAATAATGTAAAACTCCTGGCATGAAATAGAACACAATAGCTGCTTGAAATAATTAGAAATGTATATATTTGTTTCTGCCCCTGGTTCTTGACACAGAGCTCCTAAAACCCTTGTAAATAGGGGTAGTGGGAGAATCATTTATTCTGATATTTAGTCTTTATGCCAGTTCCTGACACAGAGCTCCTCAGGCCTTTGGAATTTCCTGAGTGATGGGAGCATCTGACAGCGAGCTCCTTGGAATTTCCTGGGTGATAGGAATATCTTTTGTTCTAATGAGGTGACTCTTGGTGGGCTCCTGGATGGGGGCTGGTCCCTGGAAAGACCAAGCCATGATTAGAAGCTTGAAACTTTCAGCCCCACCCCATTGTTTGGAGAGGGGAGGAGGCTGGAAATGGCGTTAATAATCGACCATGTGTATGTGATAATGCCTCCATAAAAACTCCAATATTACAGGGTTCAGGGAGCTTCTGGGTTGGTGATCACATCAACACCAGGAGGGTGACACACCCCAGCTCCACAGGGACAGAAGCTCCTGTGCTTAGGACCCTTCCAGACCTTGCCCTGTGTACATCTTCATCTGGCTGTTCATCTATATCCCTTATAACATCCTTTAATAAACTGGTAAGTGTAAGTGTTTTCCTGAGTTCTGTGAGCCATTCTAGCAAATTACTGACTCCAAGGAGGGGGCCATGAGAATCCCAATTTATAGTCAGTTACTCAGAAGTATAGACGACGACCTAGGACTTACAATTGGCATCTGAAGTGGAGGCAGTCTTGTGGGACTGATCCCTTAACTTGTGGGATCTGATGCCAACTCCAGGTAGACAGCATCAGAATTGAATAGAATTCTAGACATCAAACTGGTGTCACAGAGAATTGCTTCATGTGGGAGAAAAACCCATTCATCTGGTGACCAGAAGTATCAGAGGTGTTCTGTGTGGATAAAGAAGAAACACAGGATGGAGTCGGCCCAGTGGCGCAGTAGTTAAGTTTGCATGTTCTGCTTTGGTGGCCCAGGGTTTGCCAGTTTGGATCCCAGGTGTGGACATGGCACCACTTGGCAAGCCATGCTGTGGCAGGCGTCCCACATATAAATTGGAGGAAGATGGGGATGGATGTTAGCTCAGGGCCAGTCTTCCTCAGCAGAAAGAGGAGGCTTGGCAGCAGATCTTAGCTCAGGGCTAATCTTCCTCAAAAGAAAAAAGAAGAAGAAGAAGAAGAAGAAGAAGAAACACAGGAGTATCTTTTCTACTCAAGCCAGTAGATACCATCATCAACATCACCAAAAAATAAGAGTTTGTGATAAAGTAGAGAAGTTGTAGAATCCAAATGAAGCCAAATATATAAGAAGCAGAGGGAAGAGGGTCCTAAGGAGAGGTCATCAGACAAGAGCAATCCCAGAGCCAGGGTCTGTCACTGTGACACCAACCTGGGGCCAGGGCAGCCATAGTTGTGTGTGAGTTTGTGTGTGTGTGTGTGTCCCTTTGAGTGTGGGAGATTGTGAGTGAGAGTGGCAGCAATATGTAAAAAGGATCATATATCATGACCAAATGAGATTTATCCCAGGAGTGCAAGATTGGTTTAACATCCAAAAATCAATCATAGTAATATATCACACTAACAGAAAAAAAGGAAAAAACACTAGGTAATCATCTCAATAGACAGAGAAAAAGCATTTGACAAAATCCAACACCTTTCATGATAAAAACACTCAACGAACTAGGAATAGAAGGGAACTCAAGCTGTTAAAGGGCATCTAAGAAAAACCACAGCTAATGTCATAATTGATGGCTCCAGATTGAACGCTTTCCTCCCAATATTAGGCACAAGAGAAGGATATCTGCTCTTGCCACTTCTATTCAACTTTATACTGGAGGTTCTAGTCAGAGCAAGAAAAAGAAATAAAGGGCATTCAGATGGGAAAGTAAGAAGTAAAACCACTTCTATTTGCAGGTGACATGATCTTATATGTAGAAAATTCTAAGGAGTCAAAAATACTATCAGACTAATAAACAAGCTCAACAAGATTACAGGATGCAAGATCAATATACAAAAATCAATTGTATTTCTTTACAATGGCAACGAACAATCCAAAAATGAAATTAATAACTCAATTTACAATAGCCTCAAAGAGCATAAAGTATTTAGGAATAAACTTAACCAAACAAATGTAAGACTTGTACACTGAAATCTACAACACATTGTTGAAAGAAATAAAAGAAGACCTAAATAAATGGAAATACATCACATGTTCATGAATCAAAAGACTCACAATTGTTAAGATGGCAGTACCCCCCAAATTCATCTACAGATTCAATTCGAGCCCCAGCAAAATCCCAGCTGTCTTCTCTGCTCAAATTGACAAACTAATCCTAATATTCATACAGGAATTCAAGGATCCCTGAATAGCAATAAAATCTTGAAAATGAAGAGCAAATTTGGAGGACTCACACTTTCTGATTTCAAAACTTACTACAAAGTGACAGTAATCAAGACAGTGTGGTATCAGCATATAGACAGACAAATAGGTCAAAGAAATAGGACCAGAGTCCAGAAATAAACCCTCACATTTACAGCTAATTGCTTTTCAACAACACTGTCAAGACCATTCAATGCGGGAAAGGACAACCTTTTCAGCAAATGGTGCTGGAACAACTGGATATTCACATGCAAACGAACAAAGTCAAACCCCCACTTCACACCATATATGAAAACTAACTCACGATGGATCAAAGACCTAAATCTAAGAGCTAAAATTGTAAAACTATTAGAAGAAAACCTAGGTGGAAATCTTCATGACCTTGGATCAGGCAATGGTTCCTTAAATATAACACCAAAGGCACAAGAAGCAAAAGAAAATATAGATAAATGACATCATCAAAATAAAAAACTTCTGTGCTCCAAAAGATATGATCAAGAGAATGAAAAAACAACCCACAGCCTGGGAGAAAACTTTGTAAATCATATACTGGATCAGGATTTGTATGTAAAATATATAAAGAATTCTTACAACTCAACAATAAAAAGATAAAGAATCTAATTAAGGGGCCAGCCCCATGGCTGAGTGGTTGAGTTCATGTGCTCTACTTTGGTGGCCTAGGTTTTCACCAGTTCAGATCCTGGGCACAGACGTGGCACCACTCATCAGGCCACGATGAGGCAGTGTCCCACATGCCCCAACTAGAAGGACGCAAAACTAAAAAAATATATATACACCTATGTACCAGGGGGCTTTGGGGAGAAAAAGGAAAAATAAAATCTTTAAAAAAAAAAAGAACCCAATTAAAATGGGCAAGAGAGATCGGAATAGATATTTCTTTAAAGAAGATATACAAAAGGTCAATAAGAAACTAAAAAGATCATTAGTCATTAGGAAAATGCATATAAGATACCACTTCATGCCCAATAGCGATGGTTATAATAAAAAAGACAGATAATAACAAGTGTTGGCAAAGGTGTGGAGAAATTGGAACCCTGATGCAATGCTGACAGGAATCTAAAATGGTGCAGCTGCTTTGGAAAACAGTCTGGCAGTTCCTCAAAGGTTAAGCAAAGAATTGCCATATGACCCAGCAATTTCACTCCTAGGTACACGTGCAAGAGAATTAAAAACATTATTCACACAAAAACTTGTATATGAATGTTCATAGCAACATTATTCATAATAGCCAAAAAAGTAGAAACAATTCAAATGTCCAACAAGCAATAAATAGATAAAGTGTAGTATATCCGTACAGTGGAATATCATGCAGCCATAAAAAGGGACGAAGTATTGATACATGCTACAACATGATGTACCTTGAAAACATATGTTAAGTGAAAGAAGCCAGACACTAAAGGCCACGTATTGTATGATTTCGTTTATATGAAATGTCTAGAATAAGCAAATCTATAGAAACAGAAAGTAGATTAGTGGTTGCCTAGGGCTGGTGCGGAGGGGTAGTGGTGTGAGGTTGACAGCTAAGTTTCTTTTTGGGGTAATGGAAATGCTCTCAAATTGATTGTGATGATAGTTGTACAACTCTGAATGCATAGTAAAAGTCACTGAATTATACACTTTAAATGAACGAATTGTATGGTATGTGGGTTATATCTCACTAAAGTTGTTTAAAAACAACATAAAAGAAGAATGAGGAGGAGTGATGTCAGCAAGATAGCAGAGTGAGTTGTTCCCTTTGTCTTTCCTCTCTTAAATTACAACTAAACAGACATCCATTAACCAGCAGAGGGTTCCCTATGCAGCACAACAGGACGCCTGAGAGATCCACGCAGCCAGACATCTGAAGGTGGGCAGATGGGACCCCCCAGGAAGCAGTGGAACTAGGGGAGTGACCCCCACCCCCTCCTGATGGCAGTGATCCGGGTCGTGGATCTTCATACAATGGCCAATGTGACTGTGAGTGGAGGCAGGGGCAGCCTGGCCTGTGTGTGAACGCTTGCAGAGTGATAGTAGCCTGGCCTGTGGGAGCACACACCCTGCTGCAGTGACCCCACCCACCCACTCTCCACCAGAGGGCAACCCATGGATCACAGCGGCCCAGCCCATACCAGCGCAACCCACTGAGCAGCTGCAGGCCAGCCCATGTGAATGCAGAGTGGCCCCACCAGCACAACTATGAGCAGATGGTGCAGGAACAGAAATAACAGCCCCTGCCCCTACTCCACAAGTAGTGGCAGGTGACTAGAAGCTGCAGGAACCACAGCAGAAACTCTGACCCAGCCCCCAGTGGCGGCAACTCCAACACCAGCTCCACCAGCAGCAGCGGCTATATACAAGTCCCCAGGTCCCCACCAGCAAGAGTGAGGCCCGTGATCCCAGCACCCCTGGCAGTGTGCAACCAGCACCCCAAGACAAGCCAGGAACAGCAGCACAGGTGGTGCACAGGACAGCAGCATCCAAGCCCAGGGAGAGCCAGTGGAGGAACATGAGACCCAGGGGACCAGGACCAAAGTAACCAAAGCTGCACCCAAATAAGAAAAGGTGTTTACTGCCACAAATGTGCCAGCGGAGGATCAATTTATCGAACACCATGAGGAACTACAGTAACCCTGCAGAACAGAAGGAAAACGACAACTCTCCAGAAACCAAACGTGAAGTCACAGAAGACTGTGATCTAACTGACAGAAAATTCAAAAGAGCTGTCATAAAGAAACTCAATGAGTTAAAGGAAACTCGGAAAGACTGTTCAATGAGGTCAGGAATAAAATTAATGAACAGAAGGAATACATCACCAAAGAGAATGAAGTCCAAAAAAAACCAAAATGAATTCTGGATATGAAGAACACAATTAATGAGATAAAAAAATAATGTAGAAAGCATAAAAAATAGAGCACATCTTATGGAGGAGAGAATTAGTGACCTCAAAAATAGAAACCTAGAAATGCTTTAGGTGGAGGAGGAGAGAGAACTAATATTTTTTTAAAAAGTGAAGAAATTTTATGAGAAATATCTGACTCAATTACAAAAAGTAACATAAGGATTATAGGCATCCCAGAGGGAGACGAGATGGAGAAAGGAGCAGAGAGTTTGTTCAAAGAAATAATAGCTGAGAATTTCCCACAACTGTGGAAGGAACTGGACATACAAATACATGAAGCCAAAAGAACTCCTAATTACATCAGTGCAAAAAGACCCTCTCCAAGGCATATAATATTAAAACTGGCAATAGTCAATGACAAAGAAAAAATATTAAGGGCAGCAAGGCAGAAGAAAATAACCTATAAAGGAAGCCCCATCAGGCTTTCAGTGGATTTCTCAGCAGAAACTCTACAGGCTAGAAGAGAGTGGAATAATATATTCAAAACATTCAAAGACAAAACTATCAGCCAAGAATACTCTATCCAGCAAAATTATCCTTCAGATATGATGGAGAAATAAAAGCTTTCCCAGATAAACAAAAGCTGAGGGAGTCCATTGCCATGAGACCTGCCTTACAAGAAACGATGGAGGGAGCCTTTCTACCTGAAACTAAAAGGCAAAGGTTTACAAAGCTTTGAGCAAGGAGATAAACAGACAAACAGAACCAGAAAACTGCAGCACTCTATCAGAACAGGTTAGCAAACACTTATAACGTAAAAGATAAAGGGAAGGAAAGCATCAAAAATAACTGTGAACACTTCAATTTAGTCACAAACTCACAAGACCAAAAAGAATAATTTCTGACCACAAAAACATAGAAGGGGCAGAGGGAAGGGATGGAAGCTGCTTAGGCTCATGGAGATAAGAAGCTATGAGAAAATGGCCTATCTCATCTATGAAATATTTTATATAAACCTCATGGTAACCATGAAACAAAAAATCAGAGCAGAGCCACAAATCATAAACAAATAGAAAACTAATAAAACCATCACAGAAAACCATCAAATTGAAATGCCGGACAGAAATACAAGGAAAAAGAAACAATTTCCATTGTATGGAACAATCATAAAACAAGAGATAAAATGGCAGCATTAAGCCCTCATATATCAATAATCACTCTAAATATAAATGGATCAAATTCTCCAGTCAAAAGACTCAGAGTAGTTGGATGGATAAAAAACGAGACTCAACAATATGCTGCCTCCAGGAAACACATCTCAGCTCTAAAGACAAACATGGGCTCAGAGTGAAGGGATGGGAGACCATACTCCAAGCTAACAGCAAACAAAAGAAAGCAGGTATTGCCATTCTTACGTCAGAATATGGAACGAGGCTCAGAGGTATATTGTCATAGGGCAGCTCACTCAGTGAGGAGGCAGCGGCTGTCCACTCTTCACAGTGATTGGTTGTAACTTTACAGTTTTATTAGTGATAGGGAATTGGTTAAAAGTGGTCACCTCATATCAATTTTGGGGAACAGTTTGAGTTTTGTTTATGATGTTTAGAGGCATTTACAAGAAGTGGTCCTAGTTAAGTTCCACTTGTTTTGCAAAACAATCTAAATGGACTTTTTCTTGTATGAGTAAACTGGTTTGTCTGCTCAAGAGAAAAAAAAAAAGAAGAAGAAAGAGGAGGGAGAGGAAGAGATGACTCTCAGGACAGACTGTGACTCCTGATCGCTGGAGCCACCCCTCAGTCAGGCCATCCCCTGCCCTACCTGTCCCCACTCCTGGTCTGACACCTCCAGCTTGTGCCCCAAATCCATTCTGCTCAAACATGACAATCATTACGTGTGAACGTTCGTCTGGTCAGACCAGCTGTTCTACACACCAGCCTGGTGAGGAGTTTATTTTTGGCTCCTCTCAAACCAGCTACGAAGGTGAGGGAGAAGTGTGGGTGGGACACAGCCCCTCTGGGCAGTGAGACCAGCTGCAGGGGTGGCCCAGGCCTGGGAGAGCCAGGGGACTCCCGCCCAGCAATGGCTGTGGCCGTGCCCAGCTGTGGCTGGGTTAAGCCCCCAGCCCTGAGAGGGTCCGAGTGTGGCCCTCAGGATCCTGGGGCCCCTGAGCAGCCTCAAGTCTGCGCCCCTGGAGGCCTGGCCCCCAGGGCCCGGTGCTTCAGAGCGGTCCTCAAGGCCTGCAGGATGGCACCCTGGCTGTTCCGTACGTTGTAGTCACTGAGCTGCAGCAGGCGGTCAAAGTCTTCCTCCTTGTAGGTCATGTTGAACAGGGAATAGGGTGAGGTAGCCCCAGTGAGGTCCACCTGGCCGGCCGGGAGCTGTGCAGGACTGCGCTGGACACCTGCCCAGGGGAGTGAGGGGGTGAGGAGCAGGACCCATAGGCCTCCACAGCTGGGCACGGGGTTGGGCTGCTCCCCACAGAAGGGGCTCCCTGCTTCTCTCCCAGCCCTCTGTGTCCTTTGCCCAGAATATAAATGTGGATACTAGGATGCTATTTGAGATAGGAAGGATTTGCTCCCCACATTTCCTTGCAGCATTACCCTTCTTCCACTACTCACGCAACCCCATATCTGTCACCTTTGGGGGTAAGGTGGAAACAGCCAGAACAGCAAAGTCAATTAGGTTAGTGAATGGATACTTAAAAACCCAGGATGGAAACAAGAGTCTGAAAACCAAAAGGCTTTTGCTTTGCAAGAACCAGTCTTTGTTGAGAGAGAAAGAGAATTCCAAGATGTGGGCTGAGCATGTTAAGAGTAAAGCTGGAAGGTTTGGAAGTATGGCGGGAACTGGAAAGCCAGGAATAATGCACAAAGGCAGAAATTAGGTTTTCCCACCAAAAGGAAATAGAAGTCTGGCCAGTTGGTGGAAGATGAGGATTGGAAGGAACGTGATGAGGGTTTAGATTCTGGGGGCCCCGGAGTAGAGGCCCAGCTCCCTAAGAAAGGACCCCAGCCTGGGCTGGGGCAGGATGATAGAGAGGCCCACTGAAAACCCAGGTAGGTTGAGGGGAGTCAGAGAGAGAGGGACTGGGGTCTCTCTGTCCTGGCCTTTATGAAGTCCTCCAACAGCTTGGTGCCTGAGCAGTGGTGGAGATGGCTGCAGACAGGGACAATGCGGGAGGGCCTCCGGATGCAGGAATTCCCACACACCACCCCATAGGGCAGGAGAGCAGAGGAGCCCAGGTGTAGTTAGGGGGACTAGGGAAGGGAGAGCCCCAACAAGCCTGGGTCATAGCAAAGAGGACAGCAGCACAGCGACTTCACAGAGGGCCCCTGTGGGGATGTGGGCCTTCAGGCCAAAACTAGATCGGACCAGCCTGAGACTCTCCCCCTCCGCTGACCACAGGGGAACTGGGGAGGGGCCAGGCTGCCAGGCTGTTAGAGAGGGAGGGGCTGCCTCACCAGGGGCCAAGTGGTCCTTGAAGGAGGCATTGACAAGCGGGAAGTGCAGGAGGACAGGGGCATCAGGGCAGGTGGGGTCCGAGAAGAGGTGGCACTCCCTGGGCTGGTGCTGGTCCTGAGGGCTGGGCTCCACGTGGGGGAACGGCAGCCCCTGGCCCCGGCAGTACAGCTCTGTGTGCTGCAGCACCTGGGGGGGCAGAGGGCGGCCCAGAGAGAACCAGCTAGTTCCTGGTCATCCCAGGTCAGCGCTCAAGAAGATGCTAGGACGGCTCCAGCCCAGACTGACTGTTCAGTGTCAAGACAACCTGGTTCTGTCCTGTTCGTGGCCCAGTTAAGCTACATGGTACCTCGGAAGGAGGTGAAAGATCCTGGCAGTCTACTATGTTGTTTGGTTAAAATCTGTAGATGCAGTACAGACCTAGCACCCTGCCTCCACTTAGGATTGCTGTTGCTGGGTTTTCAAATCCCACAGCCTAGAGGGCGCTAGTAGGGGACCCACTTCTATATCATGGCCCTACCCACCGCCCCCCAGGGTCCCCAGGGAGGCCCCGGGGGGATGGATGTGGACAGGACAGGGTCTCCTCTCGGCTCTGTCCAGCTGTTCCCCCTGCCTGGCAGCCCAGGGCCCCAGCACCTCCACAGCCCTTCCCAACCAGGGACGCTGGCAGGAGCCTGTGGGTCAGAGCCTGTCAACCCCCCTCCCCTTGGGAACCAAGGAGGTCTGGGCCAGTGGCTCAGGGGTCCTGCTGCTCAGGAGCTTAGCCTGGCCAGGCAGAGGGTCTGGCACCTCAAAGGGCAAGGATAGGGAGTAGTCAAAGGAGAGTATGAGGTCCAGCCTGCGGCCTGGCCGGAGCATGGCGGGACAGCTGGTGTTGAGAAAGAAGCCGGCATCCACGAGGCAGAGCTGGCGCTCCCATGGGGTCAGTTGGCCAGGGGTGGAGTCTCGCTGGCAGTCTGACAAGGGAGACAGCTATGGTCAGGGGCAGCCCCTCTGCCACAGATCATCCATTCGCCCCCTTCATATCACATTTGCCTCCATGTCCCCTTCTTGCCTCTGGTGTCACCCTCTGAGCGCACATGCCACCCCAGCCCTTCCCAAGACCGTCTCCAGGCCACATCCCAGAAGTGGATGCTGTGACTCCCCCCACCCCAGGCCTCTGCCAGTCCCAGCCATGGTCCATCTCCACCTGGGAGCCCAACCTTGTTACCTGAGGACACATGGCAGTGGTCCTTACCCGCCCAGGTGGAGAAGGCTTTCTGGCCACAGTAGTCCTGGTGCAGCTGGAGGCCCCGGAGGAAGTTGGAGCTGTGCTGGTGGAGCGGCCTGTTGGTCAGGAAGCCCTTAAACGCCTGGGCCAGTGCTGTTCCAGGCTGCAGCCAAGAGGTCTCTGGCCTTGAGGAGGTCCTTGAGGAGGCAGAGGGCTCCTCTGGGCCCAGAGAAACAGACATTGGTCCAGTGAGGGGCCTGTAAATGCCTGGCCATGCCTCTCTTCTGACAGCCCACAGGCCCCAGCCCCTGCAGCATCTGAAGGGGAAGTGGCCTCATCCTCGGCTCCCCTCACTGTGTCCCTTTCCTACCTAGGTCCCTGATCTTGTCCTTGATATGCTGTCTCCAGTCGTCACCAGAGCTGGTGAGGTCATACCAGGCATCCAGCAAGTTCAGGGAGAAAATGTTGCTCCAGATACCTGGAGGCCAAATCCCCATGAGAGGTCAGCCTCAGGCCTCAGCACCCTGCTCCCATCGCCTGGAAGTCAGTGGTCCCCCACCCTTAGGTGCGGATGGAAAATGGGAGCGGGGAGCAGGCTGCCCCAGTGGGGCTTCCCCAGCTCAACCTTGGCCCTTACCCGGGGGCTCTGCCAGACCCGAGTACAGGAGTCACGTCCAGTCAGACAGGCCCGGCCCGAGACTGTCCAGGGTCTTCAAAGTGACCACCCTCACCTTCCAGAAAGCAGATCCGGGACTCAGGGAGTCTCCTCATCAGCCGCCCCATGAAGAATTCAGAGCCAAAGAGCTCGGAGGGGACGAAGGCACCGTACTTCAGGAACCCGACCTCATAGGGGGAGAACTCAACCCACTCTGAGAGAGGAGGCAGAGGCAGGGATGGGAGGAGAGCGGGCTGGGGGGAGCCCGCCTCTGACAAAGGCCAAAGGTACTGCCCCCCAGCAGGCCACAGCCTCCTCCCTGCCTGGCTGACCCCTGGGCTGACCACTCCCCCACCCAGCCCCTTGACCACAACCCCCCCACCAGCCCCGACGCCTACCCACTCCCCTCCAGGACAGCGAGCTCCACTGGCTGGCTCATCAGCCCTCAGAACCACCACCCTTCCAGGTGGCTGCACAGGCGATCTGTGCAGGAGTTTTCTGTTTGAATTCTCTGGAGACTCACAGGGCGCAGAGGAAGTGTTTGTGTATGCTGTGTGTGTATGTATTGGAGGGTGAAGTGGACAGAACTGAGGACTGTACCCTTGAAGTCGAAGGTCCCCAGATTGTTCTCTTTGACATTGAGGCTCAAGTAGAGGGGCAGGGGGTTTTGGCCCCGCTCCAGTGCAGCTCTCTGTCCTGACAGCTTCTGATCCATCACCTAGGGTGGGGGCATGAGGGCCTAAGTGAGGTTGGGAGCACCATGGAGGAAGCAACTCCACCAGGACAGGAGTGGGGCAGGGGCACAGGCTGGGGGTGAGGAGGCAGCTCCCCCATCAGGATTCGGGTGTCGTACGTGGGTACACACATTCAGTTCCCACTCCCACCCCCAGGTTCTGACCAGCCCCATATGCAGGGTCGCCATGTAGGGCCATGCAGGTTGTGCACTGCATATCTTCATAGAGTACCATTTACAAGCACCACAATGTCAACAGTGACACCCCACCCCTGCATTCTGTGGTTCCAGCGGCCCCAACTTTATGGGTTAAAGGGTGGACCCTGACACATAGACACAAAGGCACAACACACATACCCATCCACATGCGCATGCACACACACTCATTGCTTTCCCGAAAGGACACAGGAATCCCCATTTAGTATACATTGTAAGCTCTGCCAGGGGATGGGCCACCCCTTCTGGGTTCACCTTAATGCAGTTCAAGTTTCAGCCCCTCCCAATGCTTTCCTGACATCCTTGCCTCCCCTCCGCAACCACTTCTTTCCTGCTTTGCACAGTGTGAAGTTTACCCCAGTGTTCATTCTTGCCTTCTGTTTCTAATTTTCTCTTCAATAAAATTCCAGGCCCTGCCTTTGATGGCCAGGACTGTGGCTTGCCTTTTGGGGAGGTGAGCCCCTCACCCCTCTACCAAGCCTCACCGAGTTCTAGGGGCACAGAAAGTTCTCCTTCTGTCCTGGACCAAAGATGCAAATAGGGTTCATCTCAAGCGACAGTAAGGTGAATGGTGGTGGCTGCATGGAGCCTCACCTTGGGAGGGCTCTGCCGCCACAGGCCCTGGGCTGTTTCTGATGGAGCCGTACGTGTGCCACGAACGTGCATCCCTCTCCTAGGCTCTCTGAGCTGGAAGGCACCTCACTCAGCAGCTGGACCTTGGGAGTTCCCAACCTACCAAGTCAGCCCTTATCATCGGATTTACTTAGACAGCGTGTTAAATATACTGATCAGGGGGCTCTTCTGAGAATCTGCAGGAGCCACTTAGGAATTTGCCTTTTTAAAAATCTCCTCAGGTGTTTCCGATGATCAGCCAGGTGTGCGTCCCAGGATTCTAGCCCAGCAGTGAGGAGTCCCCGTCCACACCCACGGGGAACCTCCTCTTCCCTCCTGGCAGCCCTCTGTCACGAGATAAGAGCACTCATGTGTCAACCACAGTCATCACTTCCCCAGCTCTTCAGTGATACCCAATATGACTTGAGTTACAGGAAATCCAAAGGGAAATCCCCAACTAAGTCTCGAGTCCGCTGGCAGGACGATTCGTCGTATCTACAAGTCAGTCCTATGGGTGTGAATGTATGTACTTGTTGAGTGAGAGGGGGCCTGATTAATACCTGCAATTTTTCTTTAGGAATCCTGTTTGCCTGCTCTTTTGACATGTACATTGAGGGAAAATGTGTCCTTTTACTACAGATGTACAATTTCTGCCCTGGGGAAAGGTTTGGAAAAGGGCCAGCACCCCCCCATCTACTGAGACAGCTCCCAGTCTTCCTCTTCCTTTGACTAGCTACCAGTAAGTCACCACAGGCCTGTCCGGCTCTAGCCCCCCCGTTTCCAAACGAGGACCCCCAACTCTGCAGAACACCACTCTGACGACTCGCGGGTCCCACCTGAAGGGTGGGAGCGTGGCAACATGTTGATGTGGTCTGGGCATTGTATGGGGTGGGACTAAAGCGTGTGTGCAAAACCTTTTGTCCAGAGTTGAAGAAAAACACTTAAGACCTTCTTAAGTCAGGAAAAGAGAAGAGAAAAACTGTGAGTTTCTCCTTGAGGAAGGGTGAGCCGCTCCCAAGCAGCTGAGTACGTGCCAGCAAAAGATTAAAGAAAAACGTTTCAAAGAGATGGTTTGAGAAGCACTGATCGTAACAGGTGCATTTTACGGGTGGGTTTTCACCAAAACCAAAGCGACAGTGTAGAAGTATGTAGACTAACCATGTTCTGAGTAAAGTTCAGGGTATAATATTTCTCTAATAATATTTAATATGAATGAAACTGAGGTTCGTTATGAATGGAGTTGTATTTTCCGACACTTTAAACTGACTTTTGGTACTGTAGATTAGCATGGGATAGAGACGATAGGTAAAATTTGAAACCAACATGAAATTTTTCTGAATAAAGAATTATTTTAAAAAGCATACAATGAATGCTGGCTTTAAGACATAAAACATGATAACCCAGAAAAAAAGAAACAATATTTGAAAAGCTTTCATATGGCGACAAAAGTTTTAAAACCACAAGGGTGCTATTTTAAGAATAGATTGTTGGGGCGGGCCCCGTGGCCGAGTGGTTAAGTTGGGACGCTCCGCTTCAGCGGCCCAGGGTTTTACCAGTTCAGATCCCGGGCGCGGACACCACTAGTCAGGCCACACTGAGGTGGCGTCCCACATGCCACAACTAGAAGGACCCACAACTAAAATATACAACTATGTACTGGGGGGATTTGGGGAGAAAAAGTAGGAAAAACAAAAAGAAGATTGGCAACAGTTGTTAGCTCAGGTGCCAATCTTTAAAAAAAAAAAGAACATTCTGTTGTTCAATAATTTTACAAGATTTTTTATTCTTGTGAACAACAAAAAACTAATTAAGTTTGACTTTTTAAAAATGACTATAAACCTTGTCCATAAAACCATGCATTAAGTCATTACTGGAGGATCAAACGGCAATTAAAGTCTTCTTTCTAGTCTCGGATCAAACTGCATTTTCTAGTATCTCATAAAGTGAACCATCAAAACCAGCTTCTCCCACTCATAGTAACCAGATGCTGCCACCAGGCAGAACAGTCAGTTAATAAAACACAACACTCTCAAAACCGAACATAAACTTAAACAGTAGATCCAAAGAATACACAAACTATATTAAGAAAATAAAAATATTTCAAGTAATTACATTGGTTTGATAAATTCAAAGCCATTTCTATAAAAATCCCAACAACATTTATCATGAAACTTGCGTAGCTGATTCTCTTATGTGTACAGAAGAAGAAAGGGCCAAAGGTAGCCAAGGTGATTCCGAGAAGAAGCCAGGTGGCGGATGGGGGTACGTTTGCCCTGTCAGATACCAAGGTTTATTACAAAGGTAGAGTAACTCAGCCACTGCGATACTGGCACACGGATGGAGAACCAGCCCCATTAGAATGGAATAGAACTCAGGAAGAGTCCCGTGAATATATGAAAGCTGACACACGACAGAAGCAGAATCAGATCAGTAGAGAAAAAAAAAATCAATAAGTGATATTGGGAAAGTTTGCTATCCATATGGGAAAGTAATAAAACTGGATTCCCATACACATAAGACCTGCCGATAAATTCAGGGTGGATTAAAGGCCTAATTCTGAAAACCAAATCTTTAAAACTTTTATAAGAATATATAGGGGGCCAGCCTGGTGGCGCAGTGGTTATGTTCCACTTTAGCGGTCCAGGGTTCCCTGGTTCGCATCCCGGGTGCCGACATGGCACCACTTGGCAAGCCATGCTGTAGTAGGCATCCCATGTATAAAGTAGAGGAAGATGGGCATGGATGTTAGCTCAGGGCCAGTTTTCCTCAGCAAAAAGAGGAGGATTGGCAACAGATGTTAGTTCAGGGCTAATCGTCCTCAAAATAAATAAATAAATAAATATTTTTTTAAAAAAGAATATATAGGAAGATCTCATAACTTTGGGGGAGGGAAAGATTTCTTAAGGAAGACACTAAAAGCACAAACTGTAAAGGAAAAAAATGATACACTGGATAATATTAAAATTATGCATCAAAATCTATTAGAACTGATAAAGACAATATCTAGCATATACAAAAAATTGCCACAAAATATAAAAAAGAAGAATTAAATAGAAAAATGGAGAAGGATTTGAGTAGGTAATCCGTAGAAGAGGAAGTTGCAGTGACAAACTTGCAAATATGATGTCACACTAAAAATCAAGGAAATGGAAAACTACAATAAAATTTCATTTTACGCCTATAAAATGAACAAAAATTGAAAAGCCTAAAGAGCATGTAGAGGAAAAGAAACGACGAGACACTGGTGGTGAGAGTGCGAATTCATACGAGCCTTCTGGAGAACAATTTGATAACAGCTGGGAAAGTGGAAGGCACACTTACCCAACGGCCTAACAATTCCACCGGTAGGCAGACATCCTCAAGGCTTAGAGAATCTCTTACACATGTGCACGAGGAGACTTATAAAAACCATTCGTGCAAATATTATATTTTTCTTAAGAATATATATTTTTACTAAAGTCTATGTAATAAAGGTGTATATAATAAAGGTATATAAAATACATGTTATGTAGTTATGTTATGTATTATGTAACATAATAAAGTGTACAGATTGCAGATAGGCATGTGATGATAAACCTAAATTCAGGATGGTGGTTACCTCTGGGGGTGGGAAGGAAATGGGGCTGCGGAGGGGTCCCCAGGGGGCTTCAGCCCTTTCTGTAACATTTCAATTCCTAGGCTGGTTGGTGAGATCATGCATACTCATTACATTATTCTCTATGCTTTATGCACTTTCTTAGGTCTGAAGCATAGTAAAAATTTAATAACAAATATTAAGATTTTTACAACAAATATTTTTAAACGAAAAAATAAAAAATACGAATGGTTGGTGATTTCCAAGTAGCATTGTGCTTGCCCGCAAGAAAATGTAAAGAAAAAAATTCAAAGCAAATTCATTTTTGGTTAGTTTACATGATAAGCATTCTTGGTCAAAGTTCTGAAAAGAAAGATAAGAATCCTTCCTCTGCTAATTTATTTGATAGTTTACTTTTTTGTTATGCATATTAAAGAAACTTTTTGAGTTTTAGTCCTTTCAAATGCTTTAAAAGAAACTTTGTTCAGATAGCTCTGTGCAGTAAAACAACAGTGAAACAATCACTGATTTTAATAATTTGATCAGTTCATCTGAGATTTAGCAGTTAACTTACTAAACTTTCCTTAAGGAAGCAATATATAAAAAATGCATATGTTCAGTTTTGTCTTGATGCTGTTTGCACAATAGTAAAGAAATATAACAGCTAACACTTCATGCTTACTCTATACCAAGGGACCACTGAGTACTCACAACAACCTTATGAGCTAAGTACTATTCTCATTCCCATTGTACAGATGAGAAAACTGAGGCACAGAAAGGTTAAGTAACTTGCTTGAGGACACAGAGCTGATAAGAGGCCCTGGGATTAGAACCCAGGGAATCTGGCTCCAGAGTCTGTGCTTTTAACACTACCATGAAGATTAAGAAGAAGAATACATTTCATAACGCAGTATAACTGAAATAAAAGCTGTTGGAGCAATCTCACTGACTCAAACACACCGCAAAAGCTTTGTTTACTTTACTGACTTTGGCATTGACTGGTCCCTAGCTCTCGGGAGATCCAGCAATTCTGTTTGACGGCAATTAACCGAAGAATAGCCTGACTCAAAAAGGCGGCATCTCCAAGTTGGGCAAACACTGAAACACTGGAGTTCCCACAGCCTTGAACCAGGTCGCAGTCTCTCCCACCCTGGCAGGAAAGGCGCGCGCGCGCCAGCCCCACCCGAGCACGCGCCCCGCCCCGCACGGGCCTCCTACCTGGCCGTGCAGCATGGCCTCCAGCGCCAGAGCCCACAGGTCCACGAAGGTCACGGGGTGGCCCTGCTCCGCCCGGAGCTCCAGCTCCCGCCGGTAGCTCTCCAGGCGCTCTGGGGAGAAGGCGTCCAGCTTGCTCTTGGCCAGGTGCTCTCGGGCGTGTCTGATGGGTCCCTCAAGGTCTCTCTGCGACCACTCAGGGTCCCCGTAGAGGTGGGCCATTGTCCTGGGAGAAAAAAGGGACCGTGCAGCAGGAGGCCGAGGCCCAGCACGGGTCGCTGCAACTCTTACTTCCCTCCCTCTGACTTCCAACAGGGCTCCTCCTAGCTGGAAAATGTGTCTCAGGGCTTCCTCGCCTTCCAGATCAGCACTGTCCGGTATAAATATAGTGTGAGCCACGTATGTCATTTAAAATTTCCTAGTAACCGCATTTTTAAAAAGTCAAAAGAGATCAGTAAAACAATTTTAATAATATATTTCATTTAATTCAATATACCCGAAAATTATCATTTCAACATGTAATCAATATAAAAAATTAACAAATTAATTTTTTTCAAACTTAGTCTTCAAAATTCACTGTGTATTTTTTATTTATAACACATCTCAATTTGCTCTAGCCATATTTCAAGTGGTCCACAACCACATGTGGCTAGTGGCTACTGTACTGTCCAGCTCAGCTCCAGACCCTAGTCCAGTTTTCATAGGTCTGTCCTGAAGCCCTTTAAGACTCTGTTTGTCAACAACTGTCACCTAAACTCCTCTGAGGAGTTTATTCCTCTTTTACTCCTAAAAGTCACATTTCAATAAGACTCAAAGGAATGAATCTCTAACAGTGAAAAGTCTCACCTCATCACAGACAGGGTGGGGTGTAGGGAGGCCAGATTGTCTTTAGGTAAAATTGCATCTCTTGACCTCAATTTCCTCATCTATACTATAGGAGCCATAGGAGTCACCACCCTAGAGAGTGTTGTGAGGATTAAATGAGGTAATAATTAAAGAAAAACAAGCTACCAATTTGGAGTGCCTGGACGAGTTAGATATGTTAAGTGTTTTACTTGGGCTGTCCCACTCCCATCCTGTGGAGTATGTGCTATTATTGCCCCCATTTTGGTGATGAGTCAACTGAGAATCAGAGGAAATAAGTTGCTCAAGGTCACCCACCCAGCCAGTAGTGGTGTTGCAGAGACTCAAACCAGCTCCTTCTGAAGCAGCTACCCTGCACCTCTCTAGCAGCGTGGAGTGGACATTGGCAAGGCCTGGCTCGTGGCAGGACCTCTGCATGTGTATTTCCTCCCTTCTCAGAAAGCCACTTGACTCCCATGAGACCATACTGCTCACAGCCACTTGGCTTCCCCATATAGAGGGTCCCTCTAGCCTCCACTCCACTCCCATCTGGGGCCTGCTCATCTCTGCTCTTCCAGTCCCCAGGGCCCTCACCATGTAGAGCCCGAGACGCCCCCAAAGTAGGTCACGCAGTCCAGGAGGCCCAGCTTCTGCAAGGCCAACAGGTGGCCATAGAGAGAGGTCATGGCCCGAGCGCCTCCTCCTGTGGCCATGATGCCCACGACGGGGACCTGGATCACACACAGACACAGGCTGGTCTAACAAGGACAAGGATGGAGCTGCCTCCTGCCTCCAGGGAAGGGACCTCGTGGTCAGGGCCTGATGGAGTCAGGGTTAGAGCTAGTGTCCAGCCCCTCCCCAGGAAGTGACAGCTCTCGGCCCTGGACAGAGCCCCAAAGGGCGTTTGAACCCCAGAGCTCAGCATGCCCCACATCTCCCCCACATGCTCCCTGCCCAGCCTCAGCTGGCTGGAGTGTCTGGAGAGGGCAGAAGAAGCAGGCGCTCCCTTGAGTCCAGGCCAAGGTGTCTGCGCCACATCCCCTGTGCTCCCAGACCTCGTGCTCCTGCAGGTCCCCTTCCAGCTGCAGGGCCTGCTTCAGGGCCCTGGCCGCCACCCGCTTCCTCCTGCTCAGGAAGGCTTTCTCCTCCGCACACAGGTCGAAGCTCAGGTGCACGGCCACCTCCTTGGGGCTGGAGTGGTGGAGGATCCAAGGGTCAGGGGGCACCTGCATCGCTCAGCAGCTGCCAAATTACCTCCCCGCTCCCAACCCCAAGGACCACCCTTTCCACAGCGCTCCCCTGCCTCCTGCCCACCCCTCACGGCCTTCCACAGATCGGAGTGTCCCTTACCAGTCCTCAGTCTTGAGCTGCAGCCTCACTCCTGGGACCTGAAATCAAAGCAAGAGCCCTGCTCGGAATGTTGTAAACCCCAAGGGGAATGTGGGTGCCCCTACAGGCCTTGGGCTCCCCCATCTTTATCCTCACTGGCACTTCCCATCCAGTTGAGGCCACTTACATTTGTAGCAGGAAGGTCAATGGTCACCTCCTTCCCCACAGCCAAGGACCTCAGGGGCACTGTGAGGTGCCCTGCTGAGCTGTCTGAGTTCCAGCCATTGCTTTCCGAGCTCTGGAGGGAAATATACATTTTTTCGTTTATTCAACAAATCATTACTGAGTATCTAGACAGTGATCCAGACAGACACAGTCCCTCTCTGATAATACAAAAATAATTACAATATTTACAATTATTATTATTAATTACAAAAATAGTTAATATTTATTTAGGGTAGTAATAGCTAGTATTTATGGTTCTCACTGACTCGTGTGTATGAATTTATAAAGAAACTGGTAGTGAACAGATTTTATTAAGTTAGTTAGAAAGGGTTGGAAAAGAAGTAAGCGGTGTGATATGATAGAGTAACTGAGGGTGGGTATGTGGGGTTGATTGAGGATGGAGGGTCAAGGAGGGCCCCTCTGAAGAGATGCCGTCTGAGCTGAGATCTAAAAAAGGAGGAGGAAGGGGAGCAGGCAGTGTTGGAAGGAGCCAGAGAGGATGGGGAGAGCAGTTGGCATGTTGGAAAAGCATGGAGAGACCAGGATGCCTGGAGCATCATGAAGGCAGGGGAGCATGGGACAAAATGAGGTGGCAGAGGTGGCAGGGGCTGGGCCGGGCAGGGCCTTCCGGGCACACCCAGGGGATTTTCTTCTAAGAGCATCACTGGAGGAGCCACTGGAAGGTTCAGACAAAGACCTGCATGGTAGAGCAGCCCCCCTATGCCCACCCCAGGTGCCCGGTGGTCCTCCCTATCTGCCAAGGGCACAGTGCCAAACTGGGGGAGACTGACAAGGCCACAGGGACCGGGCCTTGGCAGGGGGAGGGCCAGGGAGGGGCCCGCAGGAGCTGGAGTTTGCCCAGCCTGGGGTTGGCGGGAGAGGTCCAGAGCTGACACCCACCCTCAGGCGCCCGCTCAGCTCTGCCTCTTGAGCCGCCATGTAGTGGAAGCAGAAGGCAGAGGCTGTGTCCAGAGCAGCCGTCTGTGTGTCCTCATATGACCCCTTCAGCACCAGCTCCAGCTCCAGCTTATCCTGATCTAGAGAGAGAGCGGGCAGGTTAACACAAGGGGAACAAGGGGAATAAGAGCCTGGAACCCCAGTAAGGACCCGGGAAACCAGCAGTACTGCCCAGACGTGGTGGAGGCAGGTGGCTGGACCGTGGCAAACAGGATTCTGGAAAGGGCCCTCCCCAGCCTGCCGGGCCCCCCAACCTCCATGGGACTCCCACTGCCTTGACATGCTCTCCCCAGGGTCAGGGGGACCCTCCTGCCCAGAGGAGACCTGTTGCCCTTGTGTTGTGTGGGCCAGAAGGAAGAGGCGAGCTGTGCCCTGCACAGGTTTCCCTGCTGCCCTCGTCTGTCCCCCATCTTCCAGGCGGAGGCCAGACCTGGTTCTGAGCAGGTCTCACCTGCGACAAGAGCCGTGCTCCTTGTGCTGTCCAGACGGACATCCAGGCATGATAGCTCCCGGGCCTGGGGCAGACCACATCATGGGCCAGCAGCTCTCCAGGGGAAGCTGAGTTTCCCTCAGCCTCGCCCTCTGAGCCCGGCTGTTCCAAATCCACCACACACAGAACAAGAAGCGGGGTCCAGAGTGGGGCTGGATGCAGAAACCCCCCACCCCACCTTTGATCCACTGCAGCTGCTAAGGCAGATGTCTGGGAGCAGCCCGGAGAGCCCATCTACCCTACTCCCCAGCTCTCCTCGATTTGCCAAACTTTCTGGACTCTCCGAAAGGCCCCAGCCTTCAGGCACAGTTCTTTCTTCTCTGTTTCCCTGGGGCTTCAACCTGCAGGATGCATTCTACTACAACTGCTCCCAAACAGTAGTACGCACACCATTGGTCCACAGGATGAGGGCACAAGGCATTGGAGAAACACTTAAACTTCTAGCAACTAGAATATCTCCTGACTGTCCTCCACTTAACGGACTTGCCACGTGAGCCTGCTGCGTTCTCTCTGCAAAGGGTGCCAGCCGATATGCCTGAAGCCCGCTGCACTCCTGCTACTAACTCTCCCGTGGAATTGCTGAGTTTAACAACACACCGCTGGATTCCATCACCTAAGAGGCAGCTGCCGTAGGTATAACTCTATTTTAAGGTGTCTTTGAAAAAGTAACGCTAGCCCGTCAAACAGGCACTGGTCCGACCCTGAGGGTGGATGCCTCCTTCAGTTTGGGGCTCTAGGTGCCTTACTCACCCCACGTTAGGCCAGGCCCTGCTCCCAGGTCAGGCCTGCATTGCTGTTCGGGACTTGACTCTGAGTGGAAAGTTTCTAAAGCATCTCTTGCCACCTGGTGCCTATTCCTGTCCCCTGCAGCTTCATGAGCTTGCTGTGTTTAAGGAGAGCTGACCAGGACTCTCCACGGTCCAGAGTAGGAGCTGATTGACCCCCTGACCCTAACCCAAAGCTCCCAGATTGGAAGCCCTCCACACTGGAGACTCCCTCTGAGCCTCAGTATTAACGCCTGAACCAGACCTGGGCCTGCATGGCTTTCTCACCGCCTTCCAGGGCTAAGAACTACGAGTTGATCACATGTGACTCAACACCGTCAGGAGCACCGAAAATTCCCCCCACGCCCTCTCAGCCATCCAGCCTCAGGCCAGAACCTCCTCTCACCTGAGCCTCAGCCTCCCCTCTCTCCATGTTCCTTTCAGCCCCAGACCCCTCCAAGCCCTGCAGCTCCTGACCACAGACCCAGGTGACCACCAGGCTGGGGGGCCAGGGCCGGTCTCACTGCAAAGCCTTGCTCTTGCGTTGGCCCAGCCCCCAGGCAGCTGCCCTGCCCCACCCCGACCCCAGTGTCTGCTCTGGGGCCCCCCACCCCCTCAGCTCCCCCTCACAGGCCCGGGGAAGGTGGTTACCACAAGGACGTTGTTGGTGATGAGCCTTTCTGGGCGGTCTGACCTGGAAAAATCAAACCATCCAGAGTCTGGCTTTGCAAAGGCAAATGCTTCCGGCACTGCCCTGCCCCCTCACAGCCCACGTAGGGCTCCCTGGGTGAAGCTGACGGACTCTAAGTCCTGGAAACAATCCAGGGTGAGGGGAGATGCTTCTGAAGAGTGAAAGGTAAGGAGGGAGAGGGAGAGAGAGGAACAGAGAAAACGCTGACCTTCCTCTCCTCATTTCTGTAAGGGGATCCCCCGACCCAGATGGGCAGAGCTGGGGAGATGAGAGCAGCAAACCTCGGCTGCATTTACCAACAGGAAGATGTGGGTCAAAGACATTTCCCTGAACAAAGCCGGGTCATGAGACGCTTTCTGGGCTGTGGGATATCACTCACGTTTCTTCCATCAGGAACTCCACATCCAGCTCCTCCTGCCCCTGCAATCAAAGATGAGCAAGTGGTCACCATTTACGGATGTCTTTCTGGTGGACACAGTTCTTTTACCTGCGTTGGCTGGTCATCTCAAGCAGTCTCTAGGGAAGCACGCATTAAAATTCTTCCCGTTTTACAGAGGAGGACATTGAGGCTTAGGGAAAGACGGGCTCCCTACCCAAGTCACCCACAGCCACTGAGTCCGCAGAGAATAGGTCTCTCTCCCCTGCAACGCTGAAGCGGGAGACGAGGAGCACAAGCCAAGGGAGGCGTGAGGATGCCCAGGGCCCATTTCATCTTCCTCTTGAGGGGGACCCAACCCCAGAACTCTGCCTTCCTCTGACCCCACCCTTCACAACCTGGAGAGAGAGAGCACAGAAATCTTCCTATAGCAGGCCTTGGGCACCACAGAAGCATCAGAGGAGGATCAGAGGCAGTGAGCAGGAGTGACAGAGCCCCGGACTGCCCAAAGGGTTAGTTACCCTGAGCTGTGTTTTGAGGGACCTTAGGAAGTTCTCCACCACCCCATACCTTCCTCCCATAGAGGACTAAAATTCCTCTACTGAGTGGTTCAGTCTGTAGCAGTCAACTTAAGCCTTCTCCTTTCCTATTAAAATGTAAATATCTCTGGGAGGGGTTTCCATCTTCCGTGAATAAGTTTAACCCAGCAGCGTCCCAACAGATGGGAGAAACTGCAACTTGCCCAGCCTGGAGCCCAGAAAGGTGGGGCCCACGGGGACTCCCCACCCACCTGGGGACACAGGGAGAAGGTCTTCCGGAGCAGCTGGCCAGGGAGGACTTCTGAGACGTCATAGAGAACCTTGAAGCAGGTGTCATCCTCTGTGACTGAGTCCTCGTCATAGATGCTCAGCTCCAGAACATTCTAGGGGCCCGAGAACAGCAACTTAGCACATTACTTACTTGCAGCTGTAGCTCACACCACTGAACCCTTACTTGGTGGTCAGGACTAGAAAAGATGATTATGCGTCCATGCCTTGTACTTCAAAATAAAAATAACGGTAAAATTTAAAAGTAGTAAAAGGAAATCCAGCAAGGTCCTGATTTCTCACTGCTAATGTTTGTTTTTATAAAAAAATAGAATTCTTTCAAAGAGTTTTCCAGCCCTGCTTTGCTGGGTCCCTAAGGTACCGGTACAGGCACTGTCTTCAGAGTCCTCCGTGCGTTATCTCGTTTAACCTCACAACCACCCAATCAGGAGGGGATTCTTACTATCTCCATTGCACAGATGGGCTTGGAGAGGACCAGCAGCTTGTTGGACATCAGGCCCACAGCCACTTGATAGGTTTACACCTTCTCTCCAACACAGCACATCCAGGCTGGGGCATGGAGACACCCTCCTCCCCATCCCTTTCTCCGACTGAGCCCTGGGGGAAGGTACACGCCAAGAACCCTCCCTGTGGAGGGTACGGCCTGTCCTCGGGTGAGCAGCTGGGGGTACCCTTGCCTTTACCTTGACCTGACTCTGGATTAGGAAACTGAAGCTCTCGTTCCATATGGGATGACTGGAGTTGGTGACTGTTTTGGTCCTAAACTTCGTTCCAGGTGCGGTTGGCAGCTGTAGGATCACATAGGGGTCTGCCTCGCTCACTGCCAACATCAAGAGAAGTGTCAAGAGAGAGAATTTCTCATATCCCTCTTCAGGGGCCTCGCCAGGTTCCTACTGAGACCCTGGTGGCCACCGTGGACAGTCCAGCCCAGCTCCAACGCACTTTTCTAGGCCTTTCCCATAGGACACAGTCGTCCCTACACCCCTGGAGCCCAGGAAACGGTACTCACACAGGTCAGCCCAGCCCAGGCTCCGCGCCTCCAGGACCTTCACGGTGAGCCGCCAGCAGGCAGAGGCCTCCCCCTGGAGAGAAATAGCCGACTCCTGAGTCCCTCCTGCTCATTCACAAGCCCCACCAATCTGTGCAGGGGCTTCTCTGGAGATGCTCAGTGACATCTCATTGCCAGGTGTTCTGGGGTCAAACACCCTTCGCCCACCACTGTCCTTGGGGCATGGTCCCAGGCTGCAGCAGTCAGGGAGTGGCAGACCCCTCGGGGAGTGGAATTTTGGGGCCTCGCCCCTTCAGGGACAAGACTGCACGGTGTAGTGGAGAAAGAAGGGAACTGAGGGCCGAGGAGTGACCACCACACTGGGCATGTCAGTTTGGGGTCTGCCACCCCCAGTGCTCGCAGGGAGGGCAGCCCTGGGGTGAAGCATGTGACCCTGATGCCCAGCATCCCCCCAGCTCTCTGGATAGGAAGTAAGCATGTGACTCCAGGGAGGCTGAACCCCGGGGAGCCCAGGGGTCTGTGATGGCCACAGGTATTCACCCACTCTTGAGTGTGAATTAGGGAACTCCAAGAGCATCAGGCCATTACTGTGAACAGAGGGTGAAGGTCATTGTGTATTAAAATGCTGGTGAAGCCACATCAGACCACAGACAAGCCCAGTGGGGAGGAAGAAGAGACTGGGTGGGCAGAAGCTCAGAGGGGCAGAGAAGACGAGCAGAAGTAGGTGGCAGGAGGAAAAGCAGAGGGCAGGTAGAGGGGGCTGGGTCCTGCAGGGGACAGAGCACTAAGGGGTATGCTCAAACCCCTACTGCTGAGGTCCGTGGCACTGCAGGGATCCAGGGGGATGTTTGGGTTTCTGTTCTTCCTGAGGCCTGGCTGTGTCACTTTTCTTGGGCACCCTGCACAGGTTTATTATAATAAGCCCCTGTGATCTGCAAGTGTGGTCCTTGCAAGGTGGACATTCAGCATCCCATGGTTGGGAGATGGCGTGATAAGACCAAAGCTTCTTCCTGCTTTGCACTCTTCCGCAACCAGTGCCACTTCCATGGCTCCTGCCTGGACCCTGGCTCTGCTCTGCACAGGTGCCGTCTGCTAGAGGCCAGCTCAGTGTCCACGGGACCAGATCTCCACTTGCCATGGAGAAACTTAAAGGACAATGGACCACAGCAAAGCCACTCCAGACGAGTGCCCCATTCCTGCGCTTCTCCCCTGGGTTTCTTCATCCTCCCTCTCCTGTGGCTTCATGCTGAGTGTCTTTGTCATTCCTGTTGGCTTCCTGCAGGCTCCTGGGAGTGCCTTCCTGCTGAGAGTCTTAGCCATCAGCTCTCCCCCTGTGTGGGGACTCTGGGGCTTCCTCCATCCTCCTCCCTCTGGAGAGGCTCAGTGCTGGCCCCTGCCTGTCACTTGGCATGTGGCCCAAGGAGTTTGAGGGAGCTGGAGTCCCCTGACTTGGGTCCAGAGTATCTGTGACCGTGGGGTCTTCAGCAGGAAGAGAAAAATGAGCAGGCCACGTTTTCCCCTGCTGGCACCCATTGAACCATGGTGGGGTAGTGAGGGGAGGTTGGAGAGAAGGTGGTGGAAGCTGCAAGCATAGTCTCAGGCCCTGCACCTCCTGAGTCAGGCTGAGCTGGTGTTCCTGGACCACACAGCAGGCATGTCCCAGAGCCGGTCCTGGATGCCTGGCCTGCCCTGCCAGCCAAGCTCTTGCTGCGGGGTCAGGCTCCAGACTTCCATTCCAGCAGGAAAGAGGCTGGGCAAAGCTCACCTGCCCCAGCAGCCAACTTGAAGGCTGGGGGTCAAGGGCCCGGTCTCAGGGACTCCGTCCCAGGAACATTAGCTGGAAGCAAGGTGCTTCCAGATGTGTGGGCGGATTCAGGCTCCCAGGGTCAATGAACTTTGGGCTTCAGTTTTGCCCCTAGGCTGGGTCTAGGCTGAGCAGAGGGTGGAAGGAGAAGGATGCCCAGCCTTCTCTAGGGAGATAGGACTAAGGGGAACATTCCAGAAACCTCCACAGCTGGGCTCTGAGGCTCAGGGCTCCTGATGGGAGGAGGAGATGGAGCCAGGGCCGTCCAGCCCCTCCACCACCCTGCTTCTGCAGCCTTGGGTTCCTCCCAGACCCCCAACAGGGCATTTCTACTGATGTCCACATTGGGGAGGGTCCTCCAGACTCAGGCTAACATGGGCTGCGGCAGCAGGTGTTGTCCTTCAGTGGAGGGTCCCCTGTCTTCCCCAGGGTTCCCTGGTATCTGGCCTGTCCTAAGCAAGTCCTCTCCAGGAGCACCAGTCTAGAGTTCAGGCCTGGGTCTCAGCACCAAGGCTCCAGCAGCCTGGCAAGGTCTGTGAATGAGGCAAATGCCTCAGGACAGTGAGCTTGGCACACTTTGCCCCCTTCATGGCCACTGTCTGGGGCACCAGCGGAGACCTGGGGAGTCAGTCCTTCTGGCCTTGGTCTCTGGTAGAGGATGAGAAATCTGGGCTGAGGGGAAGCACTTGGCAGGGGTGGGGAGAGCAGTTTGCAGGCCTCCCTGGCCTGGTCACAGCCTCATGGCTCCTGGGCCCAGTACATAATGGGCAGTGGATGGGGATTTGGGCTGGCAGAGCTCCTGGGACACACAGTGTGGTCCCGGGGCTCCAGCCAGTTCCAGGAAGTCCGCTGCCTGCAGAGGTGGGCTGTGGGCCTGGTGGGGTCTCTTCTGTGACACACAGCAGCTGATGTGGCACGGGAGCCTTTGCAGGGAGGAGGGGAGGGGCTTTCAGGGGACTGCCGCCTGGTCACTCATGGTGGACAGGGGAGGCTCTGGTCTTCTATGGATGCTGATCATCCATCCCAGCCACTCCCCATCCCCAAGCACAGACTCTGTCAGCCTCTGCCTCCCACCCTTGGCCTCTGCCTAGGTAGAGACCCCAGGTCTGAGGCCAGGCCCTCCCCAGTGGCCAAAATCACCTCAGTTTCAGCTGTGTGAAGCTTCTTGGAAGGCACCCTGGCCCCAGGCCCGCCCCTGAGTGATGTCCACGGACTCGGACACACTGTTACCTGGTGAGGATGGCCAAGTGGTTCCCTGGGTGTCAGTCTCTCCATGGCAACCCTTCCGGCTCCCCTCTAGCCCCTGCCAAGATGCCAGCTCCCTAGCTGGCTGACAGCGACTATTCCAATTGGATGGGACTGACCAGGAATCTGGCAGCCTTCAGGGAGCCAACGCTTCTATAAACAGATTGGGGCTCCACCCTCAGGTCACTCCCTCAGCCCAGCCCCTTCGCCTCTTCCCCAAGAGGCTGAGTCAATCAGCATCTCCTGAAACCTCTGGCGGGGCTCCAGCAGCCACAGGTGGAGCACCACTTCCAGAGCTGGGGTGTCAAGGCTGCAGATGCAGCGAGGAGGGGAGACAAGACCCAGGAGCTGTGACAGGGAGCTAGTTCCCCTGAGGATGAGGGCAGAGGGCAGGGTTGGGACAGAGCTGGGGAAACCCCTGCAGCCAGGCCCCAGCCTGAGGCAGGCCAGCCTCAGGGGAGGAGGGCTGAGCATCTGAGAGCAGACGAGAGGTCTGACCTCTGGAGCAGCTCCCTGTGGCCAGGGCTGTCATAGTGGGTGGCCTTGGGCTAGGGCTTCATCCCCACCTGCCTGAGCAGCCTTCAGAGAGCTGCAGGTGGCTCGGCTCTCTGGTTCTAGGACCCTCCCCATCAAGGTTGGCCTCACCCCTTCTGTTCCTGGGAGTTTAGAGGATTTCTGTTAGACTCCAATGTCACGCTTTTTAATAAAGGTAAAAGGGACCAATCAGGAAACTCTTAAATTATGAATATTAGAGAAGAAAGCTTTGTGAAGTCATCTAACTGAACTATTCAGTGCACACAATAGCATTAAATGTTCTCCTGAAATGACATGAATTCAGTCATTTTAGTGCCATTCACTATATGATTGAACAATATATTTGTTTTTCAAGGCAAATGAGATTGAATTAATGTTAAATTATTGCAAATGGATCTAAAATGTATTATTACAGAATCAGCCAAAAAAGAAAATTAATAATGATCCATGAACAAGTGAAAAATAATCAGATGGAAAATACCTCTATTTGCATGAACCAGTTGTAAAATCTAGTGAACAAGTACATGTAAAAGGTAGAAAGCTACGAAGAACAGCTTATTCCAAAGTGGGTCATAGGTGAAGCAATGGACAAGGTCACTCGGCTGGTAAGTGGCAGAGCCCAGGATTCTGCTCTCTGGACTGAAAGCCCATGGCCCCTCCCCAGACTGGGCTCAGCCTGGCCTGGAGCCCAGCCACCGGGACCACCCTGGTCGTTGGTGGCCTCCACGGCCTGGGCCAGTCCCAGAGCAGTCCTGGGACCACAGGAGTCCTGAGGAAATACATACCCCTGGGGAGTGAATTCACATCTTCTCCCTAAACAGATGGGGACTTCATCCGGAACAAGTTGGAGGCGCTTAGTGAGGCAGAGCGGCAGCCTCACCCTCCGTGGGGTGACCCCAGTGCCCGCCCTCCACACCAGTCTGAGAGGGCCAGGCAGCCCCACATCTCCAGAGAACAGGGCCCCTGAGATCAACCGGTTGTACTATGAGGGGAGCTTGGTGCTCAGTCTCCCCACTTGTGCAGTGATGGGGGTGGTAAATGCTGGATCTGGAGAAAACCGTGAAATTCCTGACTCAGAGAGTCTAAATTTGGGGTGAGGGCCCATGGGTGGGATTTAGGGCACTCCCACCAGTTACTGAAATTATGTACAAAATCCTGTGGGTATGTATGCACGTGAGTGCGTCTGTCCAAGAGGAATGTCATGCAAACCACATGTCATACTAAATTTTCCAGTAGCCACATTTTAAAAAGTAAAAAGATACAAGTAAAATCAAGTTTAATAATATATTTTATTTAACCCAATAATCCAAGGTATTATCAATTCAACAAGTAATCGGCATATAAAATTATTAAGGAGATATTTTACGTTACTTTCATACTAAGTCTTTAAAAGCCACTGTGTGTTATACACGTATGGCGTATCTTCATCCAGACTAGCTACGTTTCAAGAGTCAGGTAGCAGCCACACGTGGCAAGTGACTGCCTTATTGCAGAATGCAGATCTATAGCGTGGCCACAGAGTTCTGCATGGATGAAGGGAAATAGTTGGGACCCTGCAATAGCAGGTTCCCCTGAATTATGAGCCACGATTTAGGATTTTACTTGGTTGAGACCCAAATCAGGAAGGGGGAGGGGCCAGGAACGGGGAAACAAAGTTGTTCCCTTAAGTCTTGTTGATTCCCACCCCCCCACCCTGCCACCCGGCCCCGCACTGCCACTGCCCCAGGTCTTGTAAAGGCTGTGATTAGGGAGCAAGGATGGGGAGAGGTGGGCCAAGAGGGACAAAGGGCAGGGCGAGAAGAAGAAGAAAGGCAGAGGATATCTGGAGGTGGTCAGCCTGGAGCAGAGCCAGCAGGCACGCCTGGGCTTGGCTGAGGCCACAAGTTGCTCACCCAGGCCAAGGGGATCCTCAAGGGAGAGACATGCCTGTAGGGCCCATCTGCAGGCCCCATGCACGCTGCCGAGCTGGAGGAGGTCTCAGGCACCTCCATTTTCCATCCTGTCATCCTTCACCCTTCCTGGCCTTCCCCCTTCCTACCACTCTCTTCTCAAAGTTTGCGCCACACTCATAGTAAATGAACATCAACTTTTTCATTCATAGCTCCTTTAATTTTCCCCAATTTCCTCTGCTGAACCAGCCCTTCCTCTGCTCTCAGCCCCCCTGGTTTGGGTGGTGTTGCTCCACCTTCATCCACAAGAATGCAGCGTATGGCCCAGGCTGGCTAACCAGCGCCCTGGTTGGGATCGCCCTGGTTGAGCCATTGGTTCATTGGACTCATGACTCAAGCTGGTGCATGAAGTACTGAAAGAGCCGCTTCCTCTTTCCTGCTGGGCAAGAACCTGGGAGGATATGAAGCTGGCATCCTGTACCACAAGAGGAAGACCTGTCAGAAACGGAGCCAATGATAATAGTTAACACTTAAACAATACTTACCGTGTGCAGGCAGAGGTGTGTTTACAGTGAAGCTGATGATGCTTAAGCTGGGTCCTCCTCCTGTGAATGCCCTTCCGAGGCTCGGAGAGGACCCTAGCCATAGGTTCTTGTGATCCTGCGCGTTAGCAAAATTTGCAAGAGTAAGCAGTTCTAACCACAACTGGTTAAGACCACTGTCTTCCCATTCTTACATCTCCTCCGTTGGCGCTGATCTGACTCTGGGTGTTTTTAGGCTCTGGTTAAGGACAAGTTGCGTTAGAGATGCATTTAATTTCAGCTTAGTAGGACACAGCTTCGTGGTTTGCAGTCAGTTTCATGTCTAGTGAAGTCACCGCCAGCCATTCTGGTTTAGGAATAGTTGTCAAAAACACTACTACCACCCACTGTGCCACTTCATCTGGCATTGTGACACAGAGGTACCAGGCCAGAGGTTGCACTGTCAGGTGAGTAGAATCGGGTAGAGCAAGAGAAACAAGGTTGAAACATACAGAGCCAGAAACTAGCCTGTGGAAAAGTCACTCAATCAGACACAGAAAATCCTAAGTGGAAGATTTCATTTTCATTGACACCTGATCAAAACAGAAGTTCTCTCCTGAAAGATGTTCAATCATGTCTTGATTGAACAGTTTTCTTTTTATTTGATGGGAATGTCAAGAAATAGGAACTGTATTACAGGAATGTGTAGTAGCTAGCACATCTGCAATAGCTCAGATATGAGAGAAACTTGACAGAGGTTTCGGCAGATTTTATTTTTCTAAAGATGGGTCCAACGATACCTCCTGGCCTTCGTGCTCTTCTGGAACCTTGCTACTCCTTCACCAAGAGGTGGAGGCAAATTTCCCTCCTCTTGAATCTAGTGAGCTGTAGACTCTGACAGGATATGAGGAACTGACTGCTTGACTCCAAGGTTAGGTCATAAAAGGCGATGCAGCTTCTCCTGCTGAGCACGTCCACGTGAGACGTCCAAGGGCCCTGAGGTAGCTGCGCTGTGCAGAGGCCAACCCATGCGGAGAGGCCAGGAGGAGGCATGGGAGTCAGCAGTCCTCGTCTCCAGGTCCTCCCAGCCCAGGTCCAGGCACGGGGGCTGGAAGGAGCCTTCAGATGATCCTAGCCCAGCCGTGAGTCACTCCCAGCCTGAATTTCTGACTCACAGAATCTACAAGCCTAAGAAAGTGGTTGCTATTTTATGCCATTAAGTTTGGGGTGGTCTGTTACGTGGTCATAGAAACCAAATCAAAGGTTTTCCCAAATTTGCTCACGATCCTAAAGTAGAAAGAAGTAGAAAGAAACTGTCAATAATTAACTATTATTAACTATCATAATTAAAAAAAACAAATTTCAGTCAACCAAACCAGAGGGAAGATTGCTTTCCATTTGCTCTAAAGAAAACCAATACAAAACTGGTGCTGAATGAAGAGGCAGTGAAGGAGTACGCAACCAAACCATGGAGGAGAAGGTATTGAGGTCGATTAATATTACATTATTATATTATGTTATTCAAAAAATTTTTGTCATGCTTTGGCTTTTGTCACCCTTTTAAAATTTGTATTTTTGTGTGACTTCTTTTATCATTCTAAATAAATATTCACTTTCTTACCTAATTCTGTATCAACTTATATAAACTTCAGGCTCCATAGGGCATGGATCTAGGCTCTGTGTCACACTGTTCAAAGCACCTTATATATATGACATATTTATTGATTCCTCAAACCCCCTGAGGCAGGTACTACTATTATCCTCACTTTACAAATAAGAAAACTGAGGCAGGAATTAGTTGAGGACCTGACCCAGGTCACCCCAGGAATCTAGCCCAGAGACAGTGCTGTTAGCCACCACCTGCAATACATTCTCTCTCCAGCGGAAATGCAAGCAAGAAGAAGCACAAGAGAGTCCCTGGATCAAGCCTTGCCTGAAGGAGTAGATCTAGTTCTGAACTTTTCATTTGGGACTCAGCCCTTCCCCATGTACTTTAACTCCAGGAAGGAAGGATTCAGTCACTCCCCTCCCTTTACCTTCCCCTAGAATAGCACTCGATGACGATGACGGCATCATAGAGGAGAGGAGGCACATGACAGGAGTGGAGGCGGAGACAAAGCTGATGCCCAGCTGAACCTCAGTTCAGGCAAAAGCCCTGAAGCAGGTGGTGGGACAGGTGGCAAGGCGTATGGTGTGAGGCAGGGCTGACAAGCACTTCAGCTTGTAGCACTAATTACCATGTCAAGACCAAGGCATAGACAGGTTTGTGCTCTTGCCTCACGAGGAAGTAGTTATTCATTCAGTTGATGAGAGAAAGGACCATTTCCTGTCCATGACTGCTCAGAAGCAAGCAGGAAAGGAGCACTGGCCCCTGTCCTCATTCAAGGGCTATTGGAAATGATGAGCCACTCTCTAAGCAAGGGGAGGATACCACGCAGCCAACGTATCCATTCACCTAACAAATATTTATTGAGTATCTACCATGTCCCAGACAGAGAGCCAGGTGAGCAAAAACAGGCCTGATCCCAACTTCAGGAAGCTTCTGTCCAGTGTACAAGCTGCCTTCCATTCCATGTCTCTGAGCCAATGGAGCACGTCAGTGTCTTAGAACCTGGGACGTTACCCTGCAGGCCCTGGAGTGCTGGGGCAGGTATCTAACCCAGAATAAAGCCTCTGGAATTTCAAGATAAAGAGACATAGAAGAGCTGTAAATGAATATTGTCCAGCTAATTAACTTTGTCTGGAGGCAGTGGTAGCAGGTATGTGAGCTTCAGGATAAGTTAAGAAATAGGAGCACGTCTCAAGAACTACTGGTGCACCTGGGCCAATCTCCCTTTAGGCGCCTCTGTCTCCCACCCTGGCCTCCATCTCTGGGGGGCTGGCCCCATCCGCTACTCTGCCCTATTGGTCTTTTCCTCTCTGATTCCTCTTTTCATAAACCTTCCACACATTGGAAATGTGTGTGAGCAGATAAAACAAAAAGTTTATAGTTTTCATATTCTAACTCATAATTTTAAAAAAGATTAGATTAATTTAGCCTTTTATACATTTTCAAAACACAAATCAAAACTAAATTGTTTTAAGCATGATTAAGGCCCTCTAATGATTTTTATTTCTGTGGATTAGTTTATCTCAATAGAAAAAAAATCTCTAAACTCCAGTGGCGACCTCCTCCCGCACCCCCGGATCTCACAGGAGAACCCCATCCCGACCCCACGGCCAGAGTTGCTGGTGTCCTGCTCTGTCGCCAGGAGTTCATGTAACGTTTACCCTTCTCTCTCCACCCAGCATTGACTCATCTGAAATGTAGCTTTCCTGTAAACACCCAATAAATCACCAGTCCCCAAGGGAGAGGACGATTGTGCAATGATCTGCTTGCTGGGGTTAGAGAGGGGTGTGGGGTCCACCTGTGCCACCTGCAGGGCCTGGAGCCCCAGCCGCCCTGCTCCCTTCCTGCAGCTGAGAAAGCCGCACCCGAGGCTCCCCTCCCGGGGGGGGGGGGGGGGGGGCGGGGGGGAGGGCCCCGAGGAGCCTTCCCTCCCTCTGTGCTCTGTGGAGGGGCCGCTGCCAGTGACTGGAGATGAAGCTGAGCACTGGCGGTCAAGCTCAACCCCCATCAGTCTCCCCAGCAACAGCTACAGAAGAGAGCTTTTCTCATGTAACAGGATTTTAAATATATACGTAAATGTGCTTTTAACGTGTTGACCCTTCCTCCTGTTCCTCTTCTCCCTTTTTGGCCAGTGGCGCCCGTTGTCAAAGCTGGAGATGGGAGTAAAAAAAGGGGCCCATCTACTACTTCAGGTCTCAGAGTCAACACTCCAGAGACAAGGGTGAAAGCTGGGCATGGGGAGGAAGATAAAGGGGTTTCTAAATTTCAAGAGTATCCTTTTACAGATCATAAGCAAAGCTCTGAATTGTGAGCCCTGTGTGTAGAGAGAGAGTACATAGGGGACGTGCCCACCCACCATGAGATGAACGGAGAATGGCTCTGTACTTCCAGGAGGGGAGCAGAGAGAAGGACAAGATGTCAGAGACGTGTGTGTCTTAGCTCCTGCCCCAAGCCCAGACTCAGAGGGGGCATTTTGCACAAACAAATCATTTGGGTGAAATTCCACAATAGTGGGCTTGGTCCTCTCTCCACAGGTGCATCATGGGAAAAGCCATGTCCCCTGAGAGAAGCACCTGTCTGACATGGTGATGCCCATGGTGGTCATCAGAAATTGTTAAGGAAGGGTCCAGGTAGGGCAGGGGCCAGCGATGGTGCCCCCATCTTCCTAGGCCCCCTTGTGGCATGGAAGGTGTCGACAAAAATAATTCATAACCAATCTATAAATGAAAATTTGGGAGAGTTTATTCTGAGCTGAAATCTGAGGACCATGGCCTGGGGCCTTTCTTCCTGAAGGAAGAAAGGGCACCAAAGAAGTGGGGTGCACAGAGTGGTTATATACCCCAAACAGGATGTTTCACAAATGACTGAAATGTCCCTTTTACAATAGTCATGAGACTGCTCTGTCGGCACAGCGATTGATGGAAGCAGCAGGTAGGTCTGCTGTCTCAGTGAACACAGCAGGGTGGCAGGTCTGTTGTCTCGAGCTGGGTGGTCACAGGCGAGCTGGGTGGTCAAAGGTGAGCACAGCAATCAGTTCCTAGCCTGAGGAAAGATGCTTATCCCTAAGGAAATGCCAATGTGGGGGGAAGTTGCACCTTTATCTTAAGGCCATTTGTTCTTGCCATAGGAAATGTTTTAAAGCAGATATACAATGCCTGCTCAATGGCCATGTCAGGCCCTTTTGGAAAAAAACAAAGTCAGGCCGAATTAGGTTTATACCAAATGGCTTCCTCATATACTCCAATATATGCTATTGCTTGCCATTTCAATTTGTCAAAGGGATCCAGAAGTCTTCCCGAGCTCCCACTGAGGGTGTAGAAGGTAGCTAAGCTGAGAGCCAGGGGCCTGCCTGGGGCTGCCACGGGGAGGGGTGAGGTGTGGCAGAAGCTGTGGGGTGGCCAGCCTGAGCCAAGGGATGGACAGAGTCTGGATGAGGCACAGAGTACTTTCAGACCCCTAGAGAGGTGAGGTGCGTCTGAGTCAGCCAGGGGCCTGCCCCTAACCTGGCCAACATAGAATAGGATAGTTGTCTGTCAGCTATGGTTTCAGCTATGGATGCAAGCGAGAGCCCAAAGGCCAGGTCAGGGAGACCCCAGAGAGCCCCAAGTCGGTGCTAGGCTACATGCACCCCAAGGCTTTTGAGGCTCCCTCCCATGCTTAGCTGCCATCTTGACTACAAAGATGGGGGTGGGGAAATTTCCAAAATAAGCATTTCCTAAAAGAGATTGAGTCTACCCAAAACTAAACCTGAAGTTAGCTTACGTTAGGCGGCAAATTTTAATTCCTCCCAGCCCATTGCAACCTCCACCTTACACAACCATCCAGAGGCATGGGGACTGAGAAATAACACAAGGGTTATAAAAATGAAAAGAATTCTACCTGGGACGTCTGGAAAAAGATTCACGGGTGAGGCATTCCTTAAGTGGAGACCTGGAAGATGGGTTGGTACTTACTGATTTTTGCAACACCAATTTACAGGATTCTGTGCCATTGCAAAGTGGAGTACCAACATATTTATTGGTGTAAGGTGTTATTTTTGAGGTCGTCCAGCAGCTGTGCTCAGCTGTTTTGGCCGTCTGTCACCTGTCCCCATTTCCCTGCCTACCGTGTCCCAGACCTCTCCCCGCAGTCCCTCCCAGGCCCTCTGCATGACTCCGCTCCTGTTATCCCCTTGTCTCGACCCACCCCATAGTCCTGGTCCTTCCTGTCTCCCACTTCCTGAAAAGGCTGAGTAGAGGAGCCCTTGGAAGCAGGTGGTTCCCACTAGATGTGGGCTAGATGCCCAACAGAGTCCCCAACCAGGGCAGAGGAGTGGTCAGGAAGCAGAAGTCCCGGGAGTCCCATTCTTAGGTGACTGGGACGGCAGGCTGGGGACCGGCTCCATCGGGGGCTCCCCTCGGAGGACACCAGGCAGGAGCGCACTGAGATCAGAGTTGGGAGAGCTGGCCTTTCAAAAGCCTTTCTTTGGGCATTTACAATGCGGAAGCCGAGAATGAAATCAGTCTTTGCATCTTGAACCCATATCAATGACTCTCTTGTTCCACTTACGGTGAAAATGCCTGCTGAACACAGCCCTTCCCAGCACAGAGTCGGGCACTGCAGGAAAATTCTGACTCAAACTAAGGTAAATTCTGTCTAAAAAATATTTATCTACACTTCCTTAATCTTTAAGAAAAGGAAGAAACTTATAATCAACAAGGCACAGTTTCTATTGCAAGAATCGTGTGTACTCCCGTAAAGATTTTCTGAACATCTGGAATATAAATGTGGAAGTATTGAAACTAACAAAGATAACTCTGAACAGAATATTCTGTCTAAATGCCATGAAACTAAAGACCCAGACAATCACTCAGTGCTTTCTTTGAAACAAAAAACATAGCCAGAGATTAAAAGATTGCAATCTGTACAAAAAGATACTAAACAAGTTTCAAGTATCCTCAGAGTTATCAAATAAGTGGTGGCCTTATTTGAAGAATGATCCAGAGAAAAGTTAGGAGTTTGAAAGTTTGAAGATTGAAAGTTTGAAGTTAGCTTCCAAGTAGCCCTTTACCATCCCTGACTTGTACAGATTCACAAAGAGCTTTTCCAGCACCTGGGGCTACTGGCTCTTGACTCCAGGATAACACCTTTGACATACTTAGCTTTTTTTTTTTTTTCTTTTTTGGGGAAGATCAGCCCTGAGCTAACATCTGCTGCCAATCCTCCTCTACTTTATATTTGGGACGCCTACCACAGCATGGCTTGACAGGTGGTGTTAGATTTGCACCTGGGATCTGAACCGGCGAACCCCGGGCTGCTGAAGCGGAATGTGCGCACTTAACTGCTGCATCACTGGGCCAGCCCCTACTTAGTTTCTTAAGATGAAACTTTTAAAAAACATAGAATAATATTATTTCTCTTTCAATTTTCCTCACCTTTTTATGTAGTGTTTAATATGCTATTTTAAATACTTTACTTTTATTCACTCTCTATGCTGATCGTATATTATGTATATTTAATGTTCGTATTTATATAAGTGGGGGGCAGGGAGCAGTGGGAGCAGGGGTGCAGGCCATGCAGCAGCCTGATCACGCATCTCAGCACTGAGGGAAGGGGGCGGGGGGGTGGCGGGTAGGGATGAGACCACTGGGTCAGAAGGAGTCTCCTTTTCACCAGCCTACAAGCTGCTGACCCTGGAGAAGTTCTCAGTATCTGGTGGGTCCAAGTGGCTTGGGGGAGTGAGAAACAGGGATAGAGAAACAGACTTGCTCAGATCAAAAGATGCATGTGTGAAAGAGCCAGGAATTCAGACCAGGCTCTCTCACACATTTACACATGCGTACTCTTTCACACACACACCCACACACACACATACTTTAGCTTCCAGAACAAAGAACCTGTGTTTGTGTGGGGTGGCAGCCGTACACCTGGCCCAAGTTCAAAGAGCTGACAGTGGATAATTAGGGAGGAAACTGTGCACACCCACCAGTGGGAGCTGTGCCAGCGTGGGTCCATCACCCCACAGCTTTCAGGAGGCTGAGCAGAGAGGGTGCTGAATTGTGAGGAGGGATGGGGGAGGCTGGAAAACAAAGGGGAGGAGATGAAAGGACAGTGAATCAGAAACCAAGACCAGCAACGAAAACCCAAGCACCTGTACAGACATAATGTTGAGTGAAAGAAGCCAGACACAGAAGAGTAAGTGCAGCACAATTCCATGCATGCCAGCATCTGGAACGGACAAAACTAATCTATGGTGACGGAAGTTAAAATGTGGTTACCTTTGGGTGGGGTTACTTTCTGGGGGGAAGCACAGGGGAATCTTCAGGTGCGGTTAAAATGTCCTATATCTTGATTGAGGTGGTAGTTACTCCAAATGTACACTTATGTGAATATTCATCCAGCTGTACATCTACGATCTTGCATCTTGCTGTATGAGTTATACTCAATTAAAAAGCTTAAAAATAAAACTAGCAGTCTGCAGTTGGGGTTGGGGGCAGAGAGCTAAAAAGTAAATTGATTGACTGTTCGAAACCCTAAAAAAGCTCTAAAGGCAAAAGTGCAGATGAACCTGAAAATAGGGGGATCGGTTGGAAGCTGGCAGAAGAATTCTAGTTCCACAGATCGTCTGCCCAACCCCAGCAAAAGATTAAAGGTTTACTCTCTAGAGAGTAGAAAGACTCAAGGACGACAGACTCATAGACAACAGGCACAGTTGTGGACAGGCAGATTGAGGGGAAGTCCACACACGGAAATGTGAGTTGCCACCCTCGGACTTCTTTCCTCATTCAGCCCTGAGGATGCTGGCAGCCAGCCTTGCACCATCCTTACCACCACCATTGCCATCACCAGCAGGTAAGAGAACAGATCCCCTTCCAGGGAAACTGACCAACAAAAGAGAGAAAGAAAAACTACCAATGTAATATGTAAGAGTTGTGCTACAGAGTTCTAGATCTCTGCCTGATCAACTTACAACGAAGTCCCTACTCAACCAAGTCAGACTGTCTGCATGGGGCTTCCAGAGATCACTTCAGTGCCTCGCTCTTAGATGTGAACAGCCAGGGACCACCAGACATTGGAAGAAATCCTCTAAGTCATCTAATGACGGCTGAAGATAAAAACTAGAAATCAAATGGGGGCTGGCCCTGTGGCCAAATGGTTAAAGTTCCACATGCTTCACTTCAGTGGCCCCAGTTCATGGGTTTGGATCCCAGGTATAGACCTATTCCACTCATCAGCCATGCTGTGGAGGCATCCCACATACAAAGTAGAGGAAGATTGGCATGGCTCAGGGCTAATGTTCCTCAAGCAAAAAAAAAAAAAAAAAAAAAAAAAGGATGATTGGCAACGGATGTTAGCTCAGGGCAAATCTTCCTCATCAAAAAAAAAAAAAGCCAAAAAAAACTACAAATCAAATAAAGAGATTCAGAGGAAACAGAGACAATGCAGGAGGCAAGAGAAATTAAAAAAAAAAAAACTGTAATGAGCATCCTTGGTGAGATGAAAAAGATGATGCACCTATGCAAGAAAAAATGGGGTTCTATGAAATGGAACATTCAGAGAATATAAAGAACATCTGTACATTAAAAATACGATGGCAGAAATAAGTAAAATTAATAGAAGAATTAGTCTATCAAGTTGAGAAAATTTCCTGAGAAGTAACACAGAAATACTAAGAAATGGAAATAAGAGATTTAAGATAAGAAAATTTAGAGAACCATCCCAAGAAGTCCAATATCTTCCTAGTAGGAGTTCCAGGAACAGGTAATAGGGAAAACAATTAGAGAAATTATTAAAGAAACAATACAAGAAAATATTGCAGAACTAGAAGATTCTTGAGATTAAAAGGATTCACTGAGTACACAAAGCAATCAGCAACAATCACAACAGAAAAGACTCTCACCAGGGGCTGGCCCAGTGGTGTAGTGGTTAAGTGTGTGCGCTCTGCTTTGGCAGCCTGGGGTTTGGAGGTTCGGGTCCCAGATGCAGACCCACACACCACTCGTCAAGTGGCATCCCACATATAAAATAGAGGAAGATTGGCACAGATGTTAGCTCAGGGCCAATCTTCCTCACTAAAAAAAAAAAAAACACAGACTCTCACCAAAGCACATTATCATGAAATTTCAGAAATCTGGAAATAAAAGTACCTGAAAGGAACACAAAAAGATCACACACAGAGGACTAGAAATCGTAACGGAACTGAGCTTTAACAGCAGCACTGGAGGTTAGAAGACGGTGGGAAAATGTCTTAAAAATTCAGATAGAAAATGACTTCCAACTTAAAATTTTATCCCCAAACTATTAGTTAAAAGTGAGAGTGGAATATACGTAGATACAAAAATGTAATGTCTCAATTAATTTTATCCTTCCCTTCAGTTAGCAGAGTAGTGCTTTCTAAATCTTAAAGTGCACGTGCATCGCCTGGGGAACTTGCTAAAAATACAGACTCTAAGTCAGCAGGGCTGGGGTGGGGGCTGAGATTCACCATTTCTAACAAGTCCTCTGGTGATGCCGTTGCTGCTGGTCCACTGACCACACTTCGGAAGGTAAGGTACTAGAGGACGTGTCCTACCAAAGTGAGGGAATAAACCAAGAAAGAGGAAGGAAGAGGATCCAGGAAACTGAGGATCCAACACAAAAGCAAGTCAAAGGGCATATCCAGAAAGATGCTGAAGGGAAGCCCCAGGACATTACCTAAAGGGCAACCAGTCCAAACTGGGACATCAAGTAGGTCTCAAAAGCAGGAGGAGATGGAAGAGGAGAGAATAATGAAACCCAGGATCACCTGACATGTTGAGAGGAGACTTACGCTTCTGGTGGAGAGCTTGGGGACAATCAGTGAGATTAACATAGAAAACGAAGCAAATGAAAAATAGAGGCAAGTAGTAACTCCAAGGAAAACTAAAAGTTAAGAACAAAAGAAAGGTAATCATATACTACATAATCACAATACTGTGAACAACAAATATTGACCCCCAAAATTATAACAATATTGAGGAGTTGAGGGAGGGTAGGATAAAAGAACTGAGCCCTCACCTTTCGTAGTAGGATGTCAATAAAAATCAAGAAATAGCAGTATAAGCGTGTTGTTTAGAAATACGGAGGTAAATACCTAAAGAAACAGCTAAAAGAGTTCAAAGCAGTTGCTGCTGAGAGGGTAAGAGTGTGGCAGGTAATTAATATTTTCCCATTATAAACTTTTTAAACTACTTGATTTTTTAAAAAACTAAGCACATGAATCACTTTGATCAAAATAAAAATAAAGTTATTTGAAAATGTGGACGCTTTATCATCAACAATAATGACACTTACAATACACATCACAGCTTACTGCCACTCCCCGGTGCTTCAGGACCCTCTGCTGCCAACCGCAGCTCAGAGGCCGTCCATCCTCTGAACCGGGCGCTCAGTTCCAGGAGAGGCCGCAGGGGTGGGAAATGTTTGGCGGCACAGCAATAGCACGTTCCTGAGATGGTTCTGAAACTTCCTGACATCCAGGAGGACATTCAGCAGGTTGCTGGAGAAGGTAATGCCATGCTGTGTCTACTTTTTCCAAAAAAGAAACATTTCCCTCCTGGGTTTCCTGTTTCAATAAGCAGCAGCAATGTGCATCTAGTTGCTTGATGAATTAGTCTGAATTTTTTCAGTTGCAGGTACCAGAAGCCAAACTCCAACGGGCTGAAGCAGAAAAGCAGTTCCTGGAGTTCCGTGAAGCCCCTGGGAAGCCCAGGGAGAAGCCCAGGTTCCAACCCTACTTTCAACATTCACCACTGTGTAACTTGGACAAGACACTCAAATCACTTATAAAATGGGGGTAATAAGAGTATTGTTGTGAATATGAAATGAGTGAACAGTTTAAAGTACTTTGAACAGTGCCTGGTGTGTAGCTAACTCAACAGATGTTAGCTATTACGATGATAAGCTATTATCCAGGAACTACAGCAAATCTGGAGGACAAATGAAAACATTTATCCTGGACATACTGTAGTGGAAGTGCAGAACACCAAAGATAAAAAATATATATATGTCAAAAGCCCTCAGGAAGGAAAGAGAAGCTGCCTACAAAGGATTGAAAATTAGGCTGGAGTTGACTTCTCAACAGCTGAAACAGAAGCCAGGAAAAAGTAAAATAGCTTCAAAATGCTGAGAGAAAAGAACTGCCAAGTGAAAAGTTTAACTCAATTACACTATGGTTTGAGTATGAAATGAAGAACTTAACAGATCAACAACAATTGAAAGTTGACCGCCAACAACCTTTGCAAGCACTTCTCAAGGTTTACTCCGGGATGAAGGAAATGGAATCAGGACAAAGGATGAAATGTAAGAAGTACTGATGAGAAAAGAAGTTAGCAACAATTATGGTAAACCGAAATATTGACTATCCAAACCACAGTCATGGCGGTGACTAACACAGGGAATAAAAATGAAAGAAGAGAGTAAAACACTGAATAAGGACAAGTGAGGTAGGAAGATGGACTGGAGCTGAAGCATTTTGAGTTTCAGACCTGCTGTTGTTCTGGAGGAGAGTAAAGAAAATGAGGAACTTTAAACTTTGTTAATTTAAGTACACAGATTAAAATTTAGGGGTACTTAAAAAAGAATAGAAATAGAGCATATAAATCCCAAAATATTAGAGAGGGAGACAAAAATAACAAGAATCAAGAAGAATTCAGGAAAAAAAACTTAGAAAAAGCAGAGTGAATAGAAGGCACAAAATAAGATAGTAGTAATGAATCCAAATATTTCAACAATTACAATAAATGGTAATGGACTAAATCCATCAATTTAAAAACGTAAATTTACTTTTCTGTATGATTGAAGTTTATCATAACAAAACATTTTAAAAAGGGAGATTGTCAGTCTAGAGTTTCTAAAAAATCACCCAAGCTGTTTTCAAGGGTGCACTGAAAACATAAGGATACAAAAAAGTCAAAGATAAGAGACTAGAAAAAGCTACACCAGGCAAACACGGATCATAGGAAAACTGGTATACAGATAGATAGAAGAGACTTTAATGTAAAAGTCCTTAGGGATAAAGAGAATTGCTATGTAAAGATAAAAGGAATAATTCACCAGGAAGATATGACAGTTTGAAACTTGCCTGTACCTAAATAACGTGCCCTAAAAACGTTCTAAGCAAAACTTGACAAAATTACAAGATTGACAAGTCCACAATCACATCTCTCTCACTAATGGATACATAAAATATACAAAATATTATTAAAAAATATGGAAGATTTGGGCCCAGCCTGGTGACACAGTGCTTAAGTTCACATACTCCACTTTGACAGTCCAGGGTTCGTGAGTTTGGATCTCAGGCATGGACCTACACACCATTCATTAAGCCTTACTGTGGCGGTGTCCCACATACAAAAGATAGAGGATGATTGGCACAGACGTTAGCTCAGGGCCAATCTTCCTCACCAAAATAAAAAGGGGGGGGGAAGGTTTGAACAACACACTTAACAAGCTTTATCTACCAGACATATAGACTCCTGCTGCCACAATATTTAGAGAAAACATCTTCCTCTCAAGCACAATGGAATATTTACAAACATTGATGACAAACGAGGCTTTATGGTAAGTCTCAAATATCTTAAAGAGATAACATACAAATAACATCCTTTTGCCAAGATGCAAATAAATCAAAAGTCAATTACAATCAAAAACATGCCTAAAAAACAATCTATGATTTGAAAATTATGGAACACGTTTCCAAATGGATATATTTGGAATGGATTATTTATAGAATAAAGTTACTTTTTAAAAAAAATGAACTTTACTTTTAGAACAGAAAAATTATGAAGATAGTACAGAGCGCTCACATACTTTGCACCCAGTTTTCCCTATCTCAACATCTTACATCAGTGTGGTACATTTGTTACGATTAATTAACCAATATTGATACCTTATTAACAAAATCCGCACTTTATACAGACCTCCTTGGTTTTTATCTAAAGTCTTTTTTCTGCTCCAAGATCCCACCTATCATATGACGTGACATCTAGTAGTCATGTCTCCCTAGCCTTCTCTTGGCTGGGACAGTTTCTCAGACTTTCCTTGGTTTTGATGACCCTGACAGTTATGAGGAGCACTGATCAAGGACTTTGTAGAATGTCCCTCAATTGAGATCTGTCTGATGTTTTTCTCATGATTAAATTTGGGTTATGACTTTTGGGGAGAAAGACCACAGAGGTAAAGCGCCATTTTCCTCACATCACATCAAAGGTACGTACTCTTAACATACTATCAACACGCCTTGTCCTTGTTGCCATTGACCTTGATTGCCTGGCTGGGTAACGTTTGCCAATTTTCTCTACTATAACTTACTTTGTTCCCCCTTTTCACGTACTCTTTGGAAACAAGTCACTAAGCACAGCCCACAGTTAAGGGGTGGGGGGTTATGGTTCCATCTCTTTAGCAGGAGTGTCTACATAAGTCATTTGAAATTCTTCATTGAAGATTGATTTCTTTCTTCTCCTACATTGACTTATTCATTCAATCACTTATTTATATAGGTATGAACTCATGGATGTTTATTTTGTGCTTTGGGTTATAAATGCTATGTTATTTATTTTTTTGCTCAAATTTATGTGTGTGATATATCATATATTTAATATATTAATATGTATACATAAACCCAGGTGTATATAACATATATTAAGCCACATATATACAAATATCTATAATTATTTCTGTCTATCTATCTATCAGTATCTATACTAAGTTAAACATGAGTTTATACTCATAGAGTCTTTAGCTCTGATCCATTAACCACCACATGCTTCATTCTAGTCATCTACAAGTCTTTTTTTTCTCTTTTTTTTGGTGAGGAAGATTGGCCCTGAGCTAACATCTGTGCCAATCTTCCCTTACTTTTTGTATTGGGACACTGCCACAGCACGGCTTGATGAGAGGTATGTAAGTCCACACCCAGGATCTGAACTCGTGGACTCTGGACCACGGAAACGGAGCACGCGAATCTAAACACTATGCCACCAGGCCAGCCCCTATAAGTCTTTTATAAACAAACAATAATTAAAAATCTAACAGCAACAGAAAGGAAATTCAAGACTCACATTTTTTTATGGGAAATCTTATCAAGCATTCAAGGAAAAGACGCAGTTTTAAATGTGCATTTGAAAGGCATTGACAAAGACCTAAAAAATGGAAAAATATGCCATGTTTCTAGATGGAAAGATTCCATATCTCAAGATGTCAATTCTTTCCAAAAATAATCTATACATTTAATGCCATTTCAAGTGAAACCCCGGGAGAGTTTTCAATGAAACTTGACAAGTTGAATCTGAAATTTATATAGAAGGTCCAAAGTAATAATAATAGCTGACACAATGCCACCAGAGAACAGGAAGGGGGTTGCCTTACTGTGAATTAATTAAAGCAGCTGACTCTCGGTGCAGGAGTAGCCAAACAGATAAATATAACAGAATATGGAGCCCAGAAACAGATCCACACACATCTGGGAACTTGTCAGATAAGGAAAGTGGCAGTGGAGCTCAGAGCGGAAAGATGAACTATTGATTAAGCGGTGCTGGGGAAAACACGACCCAGGCCCTGTATTTTGAAAGAGAAGAGTTAGGTGCTTACAACATAGGCTAACGGAGGCTATCTTAAGAAACAAAAACCACAAACCATAAAGGAAAACAACTGTACATTCAATCACATTAAAATGTAAAATTTCTTTTTAATAAAAGACTCCTTCCAAAGTTGAAAAAATAAGCCATAAACTGAGGGAAGATGTTGCAACACATTTAGTCAAAAAAGTATTAGAATCACAAAATATGTTCATCTATTTACAAATCAGTCAGAAACAAAGCAAAGAACTGAAGCGAAAAATGGGCAGAGTGTGTAAAGAGACATCGCAGAAGAGCAAACCAGAAGAGCCAGGAAACACGCACACAAAAGTTCAGTCTCACCGGTAGTCAGGGAAATGAGAATTAAATCCACGGTGAGATACTACTTCATATACATCAGATTTGCAAAAATTCAAAAGTCTTACAAGATTTCTAAAGGGTAGAGTAAATTCAGCATTTTCCCTTCTCTCCTTGAGAGTCATCCAAAAGCAACAGGAGATAATAACAGAAACACAAACTCCACCTTTGATGAAACTAAAAGACGTGTGAATCCTAGCCCATGAAATATCCAGAAAGACTGCCAAAAGCAATGAGGATCAAGCAGGAGAGCGGCAGGTGGAGGAGTGGGGGAATGAGGGCCACTGCTGAGCTCAGAGACAGCTGCGGAGCACGTACCAGGGGGCAGAACACACCCTGAACTGCAAAGCCAAAATAAGGAGTGGGTGCATGGGCTTATGGCAGGAACTTCCCTGGAATCGGTTTAGTTGTGAGAAATTTAGGGCGTAGGGCTGACTGACAAAGCCCAGAGACAAGCCCCTTGAACACAAAGCTCAGTGTTCCAACAGCTGAGCAGACCAACAGCTGCCTGTCTCCTTTGGCTGAGTGATGGTGAAGCTAAAGGAAGCCGTGCACACCACCCTAAGACACGGCGACAGTTCCTGCTGCGGCTCTAGTCGCCCAGGCCTCTTCTTGAGATGAACTTTCTGTAAATAGTTGGTATCTGTATTAGGGTTCCGCAGAGAAACAAGACCTACAGGCTGTGTACCGTCACGCATCACTTTACAACAGAGATACGGTCTGAGAAATGCATTGTTAGGCAATTTTGTCATTGTGTGAACGTCGTAGAGTGCACTTACACAAACCTACATGGTATAGTCTCCTACACATCTAGGCTGTATGGTACTCATCTTGTGGGACCATCATAAGTCGTATGTGTGGACTGTTGTTGACTGAAACATCGTTAGGCGGCACATGGCTGTATATACGTGGAGAGAGATTTATTGTGAGAAATTGCCTGACGCACTTACAGAGGCTGGCAAGTCTAAAATCTGCAGTGTGGGCTGGCGGGCTGGCGACCCAGGAGAGTCAACGCTGCTGATGACGTCTGAAGCTAGTCTGCTGGAGAATTCCCTCTTGTCTGTGGAGGCCAATCTTTTTGTTGTGTTCAGGCCTTCAACTGATCAGATGAGGCCTACCCATGTTACGGAGGTCAATTTTGCTTTCCTCAAACTCCGCCGATTTAAATGTTAATCTCATCCCCAAACACCCTCCAAGTTTCACGTAAAATTAACCATCAGGATGTCTTAGGTTTGGTTCCTTAGACGCAGAGCCTGAGGCAAGGATTGGGGTGCACTTGTCATATAGAGGGAATCCTCTTAGGAGACAGGGAGTGAAGAGGGCAGGAAAAGTAGCTAAACAAACTTGGGATGTCCGCTGCAGTCTAGCTTCAGCCTGATCCTTTGGGGACCTCTGCAGCACAAATGACACCAGAGTTGTTCCCACTTTGAAGCAAGGAGCCTGGCCTTTTGAACTCCTATGTCCGTTGGGCATGGACTGTGGACTGTACCCAGAGTTGAGGGTACGAGTAAGAACGTCACTTCCCAGTGACGGCTAATTTTACCTGTCAGCTTGGCTAGGCTGTGGTGCCACTTGTTTCGTCAAACACTAGTCTAGATGTTGCTATGAAGATACTTTGCAGATGCACCTAATTTATAATCAGTTGACTTTGGGGAAAGGAGATTACCCTCAGTAACATGGGTGGGCCTCATTCAATCGGTTGAAGGGCTTAAGAGCAAAAACTGAGGTTTCTTAGAGAAGAAGGAATTCTACCCAAGACCGCAACATCAGCTCTTGCCTGAGTTTCCAGCCCGCCAGCCTGCTTACATATTTCAGACTTGCCAGACCCCACAATCACATGAGCCAATTCCTTTCTGTCTCTTTCTGTCTCTCTCTGGCTCTGTCTGTCTCTGTCTCTCTGTCTCTCTCTCTCATTCCTATTGGTTTTGTTTCTCTGGAGAACCCTGACTGATACACCAGGTAAGGACGATTTCATTCAGCCAAAGGCAAATCTCTGGAGAAGGGGTTAGCTGTGAGCCATTAGCAAGCAACCCCCTCAGCAGCTGGAGGATGGGTGCCCCGGCCTACTAAGGGGAATGGTGCAGGACACCAATAGCATCCACCGCAGTCTACCTCCCGCACCACTCACATCCGCTCACTTCCCACATTACATTCTCTCCATCCAGGAACAGCTTTTCCAGGATTCTGGTTGGTCACAATTTCTGGGGACACTTACAAGAGAAGAGTTAGTGGGATCAACTACAGCACTGCTACAGTTGGTCCCAAATCTGGAACTGATGCTATCATCTTCCCCCTCCACCACCCGTTCTAGGCTCTCCTCCCCCTCAGCCAGCACTCCTGTGGGTCTAGGTGGCTCCCATGGTGGGGTGTCCCAGAATCTCACTTCTGAGGGGTCTGGAGCTCTGGTTACTATGCTTTTATCTGACCACTGTTACTGTATTTGCCCATTTTACACTTAAAACTTGGCATGAGAAAACCAAGGATCGTCTGGTGCCCGTCATATTCCCCCCTGCTCGCCTGGCATGCAGCGGCTCTCTCTCTTCCTGATGATCAGAATCAGTTACCACTGCGGTAACTCCTTCCTTTGGCTGCTGGTCTGTCAGCGTGAAGAGCCCAAAGTGACAAGGCTGAGCAGCCATGGCTTTAAGTTTAGTGGGACTCTTATTCTGTCCCCAAATAGAAGCTTTTTCCCACTCCCCCTGCTGGGAACCAGGACCTCTAGACCCACAGAGCCTAAAGTTTTGGGGTCAGGTGGGTCACATCAAGTGTGATGAGCAGGACCACTCCAGCTTCTACCTCTTGATCCCTGGACCCATGTACTCCACCTACTGCAGATAGAGCACCATGCAATGGCCACTGGTTAAGGTGCATGTCGCCTCCTGAAGATAACAGCCTATCCTTGCAGGCGTCATCCTCCACTGCACCTCCAAGAGGCCAATCCGTTGTTCTATTAGGACAGTGGCTGCTGGTTGATGTGGTATGCACCACCTTGCCTCCTTTACCAAAAGCTGTACCCCTTAGTCTGAGGTCATGTTTTACACAGACATACGTAGACCAGAATCCTGTGAGTTCTTGGATTGTGGGGCTCACTGAGGCACAGTAAGCAGGAAAGGTAAACCCATAGACAGAATATGTTTCAATTTCCACCGGCATGAACGTTTGTCCCTTTCAGGACGGAAGGAGTCCAGTATAATCCCCTCATCACCATATGGCTAGTTGAGCTCCTGGGTACCACATTGTGGACTCAGTGTCAGTCTTTATGGCTGGCAGATCCAAGATTGAGCAGGGGCAGTAGCTAGGTCAGTGTTGGAGAGAGAGAGGCAATGCTATCGGGCCCAGGCATTGCCTCTATCTCTGCCACCATTGCTGCTCCATTCAGGAGCCCAAAGCACAAATATCGGGATGACTGAAGACACAGGCTGATTGACAACAACGGGTTGGGCCACACTATTCATCTGGTTGTTCAGTCCTTCTTCTGCAAGTGGTGGGCTTTGTCATTAGCCCACAGAGGCTCCCCCTTTGTGCCCACTCCCCTAAGTCCATCCACATGCCTCTTCCCTAGACCTCCTCATTCCCAATCTTCTTTCTCCCCAGACTTTCAGCCTTGCTCATTTGCCACTGGCCTGCACAAAGGCACCCAGCCGAGGGGTAAGCGAAAGCTGATGTCCAGCTCTTGCTCTAGTCATCAAATTGGTGCGTTGGCGTGGGGCTGGGTCACAACTGAAGAAGGGGCACGTTTTGAGTTTTCTCTGCCTATAAGAGGGATTCCTCCAATTGCTAGCCCAGAGAAAGAATTGCTCTGTACTTTGCTTTTCCACATGGAGTGTTCTGGGCCCATTTGATAGGGGACAAGATGAGAGGGTCTCATGGTATCCTGTAAACTCTTTCTAGTTTTAATCAAAAAAGCAAAATTTTGATCATCTAGAAAGTGTAGCAGTCTGGTTCCAGTCAAGAGTAGGTTAAACAGGGGAGCTTAATATAAAGAATTATTAGCTATGACAAAAGAGTAACGATAAGAAAGACCCTTTCTATGGTCCCCTAGCCCTGAGGAGGAATGCTCCAGAAAGGGCAGTCTTGGAAAGGGTTCAGACCCTGCTGGAGAAGGTGGGTTCAGCCCACCACAGGGCAGAGAAGTTTGCTGGTGTGACCAGGCCAGAGCTGGTCTGGAGTTGCTGAGCGAGCAATAAGCATTGCTCCGGAGTTGAGACCAGGAAGCAGGTGGTCAGCAACTGGAGGCGTGGGTGCATGGTGGGGGCTGGGCACCAGGGGAGACGAGGCCGGAGCCCTTCAGAGCACAAGGGCCATGTGGGGCTTTCAGAAGGAGTTCAGGCCACTCTGCAGTGCAGGTGGGGGAGCAGGCAGCAACTGGTTGTGTCGGTGAGGGGGAGGCTGGGCACACGTTGGGGCAGGAGCCCTTTTCATGCCCACAAGTTCTGATTTCCCTGTCGAGAGGGTTGAGGAAAGGTCATCGCCAGGCTGCGGCTGCAAGGTTTAGAGGGACCTCATCTGGGCCTGTGGCCTGGGCAGGCTCCACCTCATGTTCTCACGCCCCTGCCCCATCCCAGCCCCACAAACGGCAGGCAAGTCTCTCTCCTGCCATGTCCCTCCCGGTGCCCTCTACTGAGGAGCTTAACATCACACAGACCCTGAAGGAGATACTGAAAGGAATCCTGTTGTTTATCACAGAGCATCCATACAAGGAGGGACTTTGGAGCTGAGAGGCAGTAAACTGATAACTGACAAATTATCGGTGACTTTCCAGGCACCATGTTTCTCTCCTCGACACTTCACTCTCAGCCTCAGGCCCACGTGGAGAGCCATCTGTGGATTCTCGTCCCCTTCAGACTCTGTCCAACGTGTTCTAATCCCTCTGAGCAGCCTCTGGTCGTGCTCTTCTCTCCACTCTCTCCTCCTCTTCTTGAGCTCTCATTCCCCCTCCCTCCTTCCAATCACTTTTAAAGGGATTCCCTTGTCTCCATTCTTTTCATCTCCTTAACCCCTCCTTTACTTTCCATCTTCATCACACACATGTACACCCTCAATTGAGAATGTGTGAGAGCTCTGACCTGCCAATCTTACTGAATCCAAACCCTTCTACTGACGCACAGTGCCTCCATTGCCTGGCCCTCCTGGCACAGCCCAGCGGATCTCCGGAACCTCCTCTCCTCACACCCCCTCGAGGACAGCCACCTTCCCCACCCTCTGTTCCACTCACCCTGCTGGCCTCTTGCCCCCTTCTGACTGTCCTTGGTGACTGCATTAGGCCTCTTCCTTCCAGAAGTCTTCTTATGTGGGACACCCCCGCCCCTTCCTTCTCTCTCGTCTCACACATGCAGCCAACACCAGGCAGTTCCCTCCTCAACAACTAGCTCTTTTCTGAGCGCTGAATCTCTTCCCACAAAAACCACTGAAGGACTTCTCACAGGCTAAGCCCTGGTGCCCCATTCCCGGACCTCGGCCACGGGGGCGGTCATGGCGCTGGTGCCCGTTTGGTGGGAGGGCTGCTCAGCTGTGCTGCAGATTGAGCAGAAGGGGCCCATATCAGTGGCTAACAGCCTGCGGGACCTTGCTGACCCCGGGGCCTGAGTAGGAGTTCTGCCAGCTGGCTCTGGGTCTGGTGCAGGAGAGCACACAGGCTGCAGGAAGTACCTTGTGCAATGCTCAGGGGAGCCTGTGGATGGGAGCCTGACAACTTCCCATGTCACAGTCACAGTCCTCACCCACGTGAAGGTGGGGCCAACAGGGCCCTCAAAGGGCTGGGGACCTGGGTGTAACAGCAGCCAGTCGGGTCAGGGTAAGACAGATACATACATACACACACACACACACACACACACACACACATATGGTCGCTGAGGCTCAGGCCCGGACCACTCTGGAGGCTAAAGCTTGCTCCCTTCAGCCCTATGTCTGGCTTTATTGAAAGCTCCCCAGGCGTAAAGTGTTTTTCCTTTTTTTTAAACTTGAGCCCCTCCTAACAGTCTCCACACCCACGCCCCAAACAGGGCATGCTAGAAAGCAATCGCTCAAGGATATAGGGTGGTTTGGTGGTTAATTGCTTGGATGATGGAATTTTAAAAAGCCCTGAGTTCAAGACTTGGCTTTGTCACTTTTGACCTTAGTGTTCTTGGGTAAGTAACTGAACAACTCTCTGAGCCCCAGTTTCTACATCTGTAAAATGGGAATGATAATATCACCTCCCTCATAGAATTATTGTGAGAATAAAGAAAAATATATATGTAAAGTGTGCAGCACAAAACAAGCATTCAGTCGAGGATATATAACTACATTTAAAAAGAGAGTTTGTAATAGAAATAGGGGAGGCAGACAGAAAACCCAAAACAAACGCAGAAGTGACAGAGGAAACAGGAAACATTGCGGGAGAACCTGGTGGCAGCCATGGCAATGGTCAGATCTCCTTCAAGAGAACCTGCTGCAGGGGGCACAGGAGACCGACAGCCCCAGAGGCCACCCTCTGGAACCGTCACTGTGTTCACACCAAGCCCATGCTTTCTTGGGCTGCTCCCAGCCAATGATGGGGGGTATCAGTGCCAGCCCATTCCTGTGGGATGTGGGACTCCTCTGCTGGCAGTTTGGGGCCCAGGACTCCCCATCAGCCAGTCTGGAATTCTTTTAGAACTGTGCTGCAGGCTGAGGCTTTTTCTTCCTGATCCTCTTTCCTGCCCCCTCTCCCTTCACAGGTGTCCAAATGGCATGACTATCTGAAGGCTCTCCCTGCTATTCCTGCTCCCTGCCCATTCTCCTCCACGGGTGTTTCTCTCATTACGTCTCTTGCACAAATAAAGCCTCTTCTTGGAGGACCTGAACTAACTCAGGTCCCATCCCTAATGCTGGGCTTCCTCGGAGGGAGGGCCCTGAGAAGGGTCTTGAGGGGAGGGTCTGCCCCAAATTCCCACAGTGCACCACCTGGGGGAGGGCAGCCACTGTGTGTTCACATGGACCGTGAATGGGAAATGGGAAGTAAGTGTCCTTAGGACACGCTGTGCTGTCCCATGCCCATATTCCATTCTGTGCTGGGGTCGCCTCTCAGCCAGGCAATCCCTGACTCTTGCTGCCTCCCTCCCTGCACTGACCCCTCTGGCCTGCACTTCAAATCCATTCCACTCGGGCATGAGAATAATTAGTGTGAGGATTGCCTGGTGGGACCAGTATTCCATACAGGCCTGGGAAGAGTTTATTGCCAGCTCCTCTCGAACCAGCCCTGGATATCAGGGGGAGCTTTCGGCGGGATGTGGCCCCCTGAGCACTGAGGTGCAGAGGTAGCCCAGGCCTGGGAGAACAGGGAAACTCCAGCCCAGGGAAGGTCGTGGCTGTGCCCAGCTGCAGATTGGGCTGAATCTCCGGCCCTTGGAGGGACAGAATGTGGCCCTCTGGGTCACTGGAGTCCTCCTTCTGCCCCTAACTGCCAGGATACAGTGTATCAGGGAGGCATCGAGATCCGCAGCATGGCGCTGCAGACACACGGGTGCAACAAGTGGTCAAAGTCTTTCCCCTCAGACGCCATGTAGGAAAAAGAATAGCATGAGGAGAAGTCAAAAAAGTTTCCTTGGCTGCCCGGTCACCTGCCTCAGTGGGGAGAGGAGGAGGTTAGGAGCAGGGCCAGGAGCTCTCCACTCCGATGATCATGAGGCGTCCAGGTCGGGCACAGGATGGCCTTCGTGTTTGGAACTGAAAATACCTGGGGCTACTCCCCACCAGGGAACCCAAGGGGCCATTGCTGTTCGTCTCCCTTTTCCAGGGACAATAAGAACAATCATCAGTTCTGTGGTCCATCATTATAATCACTCACTCACACCCTCTCTCAACCTGCTTGCCCATCTCTTGCTTCATTATACTCACTTGGCGACACCTGACCCTGGTGGAATCTGACTCTTGGACTCCTTGGCACCTGTACCCACAAAGCTGAATGTTTCACCTTAACTCCGTGATCATGAGCCTCAAGTGGGTCCTCGTGCTGCCCAGTAGGCCTCGTCCGTGACCCTAGTCCATGACCCCAGTCCATCCCCTCTCCCATTCAGATAACTTGGTCATACTTTCTCTTCTATCCATAAACCTCCAAAACCTCCTCCAAACTCTCAGCTGATGACCTCGATTCCCATTTCACTGAGAAAAAGAAGCAATTACAAAGAACTTCCCCAAGCGCCCACCGCCAACCGTCTGCATCCATGTGGTGGCCCTAGCCTTCCCTTCTGTAACTAGAGGTCAACTGTCCATCTCCCATCTAAGGCCAACCCACCTACTTGTCCACTGGGTCCCATCCTCTCGCCCCTACTCAAGGGCATTGGTCCAGAAATGTTCCATTCTCTCTCCTGCATCACCAATTTCTCTTCTTCTGTTGGATCATAGCCCTCAGTGACTGAACATGAAGGAATTCTTCATTCTCAAGACAAAAACTTTCTTGCTCTCCACATATCAAATCCCTTTAGCTACTTCCCCATTTCTTTGTTCTTCTTTATAGCTTAGCTCCTCAAAAGATTAATCTATATTGTCGCTAATTTCTCTCCTCCAATTCTCTCTTGAACCAATCGAGTTTCTCTCCTGCTGCTCCACCAAATGGCTCATCAAGGCCCTCAGTGAACCCACATTGCTGGTCCAATGATGAGTCCTCGGTCCTCATCCTCCCTGACCTCTCAACAGCACGTGACGCAGTTGATGATGCTCTCCTCCTTGACGTTTTCTTCCCCTGGCTTCCTGGACACCACACTGGCTGGTATTTCTCCTTCTCGGTCACCTTTGTGGTTGCTTCCCACCTTCCTACCTTCTCCAGGTTGAAGTGCCCCAGGACTCGGTTCTTAGACTTCCTTTTTTCTCTGTCTGTGTTCACTCCCTTAATGATCTCTTCCAGTCTCTTGACTTTAAATACCATTATACACTGGTGATTCCCAAATTTAATCTCCAGACCAGCCCTCTCAATTCCGGCTTCATATAGCTGTGTCATGTTATTGAGTCCTTCCACCTGGTGACCCAAACTCTCTTTTAATCAACAGATTCCAGGTCCAGAAACTGGAATGTATAAATAAAATAACAGCCATATACATTAACTGTATGTGATAATATGTTAATATATAATTAATGACATGTACTAATTATATATAACTTCTAAGGCAATTACACCTTTTTTCTGTGTACTGCCTCTTTGTCTATTTTGCCTATTTTTCTATCAGGTCTTTGGTCTTTCCCTTTCTTGAATTTTAAGAGTTCTTTATAGTTGGGAAGATTAGCCCTTTTTCTGTCAAATAGATTGCAAAAAATTCTTTAAGGCTGTCATTTACCTTTTGACTTCGTTGGTGGTGTTTTTGCCACATAAAAGGTTTTAACATTTTTCATTTAATTAAATGTATCAATCTTTTCACTTATTTTATCTGTATTTTGAGTCATAATTAGAAACTAGCCCCATACCCACGTTGACTTTTAGCAACTGTTTGACTTCATTTTGTAAATCTCAATCTCTGGCCCACTTACTCTGTGGATTTCATCTTATCTTTTACCAAACAACTATCTGGTTGTCACAATACCCTTATTAAAAAGTTTATCTTTTCTCCAGTGGCTTGAAATACCACCGTTAATATGTACTAAATTTCCCTACGTATTTCCATCTTCTCTGCCTTGTATTTTGTTCCATTGGTTTATTTACGTGCCAATAGTATATAATTTTAATTATAAAGTCTCTATCACGTTTTAGTATTTGATAAGGCTACTCCCCTGTTCCCCATTCACACACACAAACACTGCTTTTCTTTTTCAGTTTTTTCTAGCTATTCCTGAACATTTGTTTTTGCATATAAACTTTACAATCAACTTGTCTAGCTCAAAAGAAAAATTGTTTTTAATGGAATCACATTAGGGAAAATTCATATCTTTATGACAGTGAGTCGTTCTATTTAAAAAGAGACATCTTTCACTTCATTCAACTGTGCTTTTTACGTCTTTCAAAAGCTTTTTTTTTTTAAGGTATGCTTGCTTTTTGGGGTGGGGGGTGCGGTGGTGAGGAAGCCAACATCGGTTGCGAATCTTCCTCTTTTTTTTTCTCCACGAAGCCCCGGTACGTAGCTGTGTATCTTAACTGTAAGTCCTTCTGGTTCTTCTGCTTGCGATGTGACCACAGCACGGCTTGATGAGCGGTATGTAGGTCCGCACCCAGGATCTGAAACCCGAGCCGCCAAAGTGGAGCACACAAACTTAACCCTAAAAGTTCTTTATAGCTTTGTTCATATAGGTTTTTCATACTTTCTGCTAAATTTATTTTTTAAATAGTATATTTCTTTTTTGCTATTATTGTAAATGGGATTTTTCATTTCTATTTTCTAACCAACTGATTATTGTTTGTGTGTAAGAAGGCTGTTAATTTTTATTTCCTGCTACCTTACTGGATTCTTTCAGTGTCTGTCTTAGTTTTATCATGTATTCTCTTGGGTTTCTTTAGGTATATTATAATATTATCTGTAAACAGACATAGTTTTACTTCTTTTCCAATTCTTACGCTTCTAATTATTTTCTTGTATCTGATTGCTTCTGTCAGTCTAATATTGGACAAAATCTGTGGGATGCTGCTAAAGCAGTGCTTGGAGGGAAGTTTACACTTTAAATACAAATGTTAGAAAAGAACAAGTTTAAATGGTCTAAGCTTCTGCCTTAAGAAGCTAGATGAGCAAATTAAACTCTAAGTGGAAAAATGAAATAATAAAGACTGGAACTCATTTAAATAGAAAATGGGCAAATAATACACAAAATCAACAAAAGCTAATGTTAGCTCTTTGAGAATACTAATAAAATTGATAAACCTCTTAGCTAGACTGATCAAGAGGAGAGAAAAATACAAATGAACAGTATCAGGAATGGAAGAGGAGCATCACTACGCATCCTCAGATGGGCCTCTGGAGCCCTTCCAGCTCTAGCTCCGCTTTCTGCCAGCTCCCTGCACCTCTACTCCCCATCATCTGAGCTCACCAGGAGGGAATTCCCCAGGGGCTTCTCCACCAGCTCTGCAATGGTCACTTGCAGATGGAGATACAGGGAGTGGCAATAGGAACCTCCAGTATGACGGTGACTTGGGGTCCTCTGCAGGAAGAGCAACCTAAGCAGAGCTGACCCTCCCTGGCTGGTTCACTGGGACCAAGTGGCAGTGAGGATGGTTTGTGGAGGAGCCAGAAAAGAGGCATGGAACTGCAGACAGAGCCAAGGCCTGCACCATAGGGAAGTAGCCTTCTCCCTGCATCAGACCACCTAGCAAGCAGGTTCCAGAACAGTCCTAGATGCCCAGCCTGCTTTCAAGCTGCTGTTTTTCCCACTCAACCCATTCCTGCAGCCTTGGGCTCCTCTCAGCAGGGTACTTCCACTTGCTAATGGATGATGTCCTCTGAGGTAGCTGGAAATATCAGGACCTCAGGCTCGCACAGGCTCTGGTGGCAAGTCCCTGGCCAGACTGTCCCTCAATGAAGGAGAATCTCTGGCCCTGGGGCCCCAAACTGCCTCTCATTCCCAGATTCCCTCAGGTCAGCTTCTCTGAGAGTTCCAATGGGAAACTGCTTGTCTAGACCCAGCTCAGGCCTAGATTCCTGGGGTCAAGGCCCCAGAAGCCAGGCCTAGTCTGAGAATGAGACAAGAAGTCTCAAGATAGTGGCCCTGGTCACATATGCCCCCCGCCCCCATCCCCAATAGCCAGCATATGGCACACCAGAGGAGACATGAGAGGAGAGACTGCCACAGTAGTTCTTGCTCAGAGGAAGACACAGATGAGGACAGGGGGTGACAAAGGGGGTGTCCAGGCCTAGGGGCTTCCACTGAGCACAAAACTCCACAGGGTCCCCTGGGAGCCACTGGCCAGCCTGGTGACAGCAGGGAAGCAGGCTCATGTGAAGGCTGTGGCCTCAGCTCTTGATCCCACCAGTAATTCAAGAATGTCATGGCTGCAGAAGGCCAGGTGGTCCCTTAGGCCTGCACCCACCAGCTCTTCATGTACGGCGCTCCTCTACAGCGATGTCCCTGAGGTGGCACGCTAAGGTAAATGGACACGTCTGCAGGCAGCTGGAAGAGAATGGCCGACAGGACTCCAAACCCCCCAGGTCCTTCCGGCCACCCTGAGGGCTTTGGAGCTCCATGGCTACCATTCAGGAATATCGAAGAACAGCACGCAGTGGCTGGGAAGCCCTGCCCTTGGCTACTGGCTCTTCCTCCCAGTCCCTCCTGCCCGGGCTTCACAACGAGCCCGGCTCTTGACAAAGACACCTGCTCCCTGGGTCGTGGCAGCAACAATTGCACAAAGATGGGACCTTGAATCTGCCTAGTTCAGCAAGGCAGGGATCCATGAGGGGATCGGAACTCCACCCTCTGGGAGGCTCCCACGCTGAGGGCTTGTTCCTCACCTCTTGGAGGTCAGCCAGCACCACCAGGAATTCTGGCATAGCTAATAAAAGGAGACAGCATGTGCATGTGTGCACAAGGGGGCACACCTCCTCCCAGGCCAGGAGGATGGAGGGTAGATAAGGCAGATCCATGAGACAAAGACCAGGAGCGCGTCCTGTGAAATGTCCCAGAAGGCCAGGTCCTTCCCCTAGCCTAGGAGAGGGGTGGGACCAGACAACGAGTCCCTCTGGCCAGCATCACCAGCCAGCCCTGCCCCCAGCAACAAGCCTAGGTCTGAGCCAGGCTGCTCTGAATGCCCCTGGCAGGGCGTGGGAGCAGTGAGGACCGGATCATTTAGCACCAGCTAAGAGGCCACTTCTTAGCAGCTCAGAGCCATCAGCACCCCATGTAAAAAGTACCCAGTATATATTGAGAGCACTCAGTGTGCCAGCCACTGTGCTCAGCATGGCACACCCCGTGTCACATTGCATCCTGTGAGAGGCCTCTGAGAGCCTTAGTGAGGCCAGGAGCTCTCAGACCAGGAGGCTCCTTACCCTTGGATGTGTCAGATTCAACTGGTCCAGCAGACGAGTAGATGTGAGTTCAGATTGATGGTGCATTTGGGGACTGAAACATACATTGGTGATCAAAACACTGAGATATTGTTAATAGAATAAAATTTTATGCAACAATGATATCTAAATTTTCTTCATTATTTAGGGTACTCAAGAGTTAATTTAACCTAAATTATTTCTTAAAAAGACAAATTCAGAAAATTTACTGGGTCATTGAAAATTGCTAAATTTTTTTAAATTTTGGGGAGTGATCTTAGCTTGTCCTCCGTCTTTCATCTTGAAACTGGAAAGTCTCCTTTGTAATATTTTACTTAACCCTCAACCCAAACTCATCAATGATGGAAAAGATGTAAACACAGAATAATAAATTCATAATCCATGATTCAAAACAAGAAAGGGAGCTCTTTATTGGACACTCAGAGGCAACCCCAAATAAAGGAGGCAAAGCGGAGCCCCAGCAGGACGCCTGGGCTGCCGCCCTGCAAGGCGCCATCCGTGCCATGGCAGACGGTCCCCCAGGGACTGCGGCGTCACTTCAAGACTCACAGTCTGCAAGTGCACCCCGTCTGTCTCCTCCCCAGGTCCCACATTGCCGCCTGAAGGCCACCACTGGCATTGCATGGCCAGTGACCTGACCAGGAGCCATCACAGCCCAGAGCACATAGAGACCCTGCCAGAGATGAGATCACAGCCAAGAATTACCAAATACATACTGAAGGCAAAGGCCGTGAAGAAGGAGCAACAAACAAAGAACCTACCCAAGGAAATCGTTCACAGGACAATCACAAAAAAGTCTTAAATTACATTTGTTAACATCCTCTGAGTTAAAGGAGTAATGCACATCTGTGCAATGAAAACAGGCCATTTGGGAAGATCCTACTAGAGAATTTGAACTGAAAAACGTGATAGTCAAAAGTTAAACAAAAAAAGCCCCAAACATGAGTCAAGAAGCACACTGGACACAGATGAAGATTGTGTCCATGAACTGGAAAATCATGCAAAGAAAGTCCCCCAAATGCAGCGCCAGTGGAAGATAGAACTCGTAAAGGGAAGGCCTGGGGACACCGAGGACGGATGCAGATATGTCCATATGCGTTTAACAGGAATACCGGAAAGAGGGAATAAAGAAGAGCAGTGTTTTGACAACGTGGGCAGATAATTTCTTAGAGCTTCAAAAAGACAGGAATTCGGAAACTGAAAGAGCTCAGCTATATTTTTTTAAGCTCACAATTTAGAAAAATCGTAGCGAAATTTTTGAAAACCAAAGACAAAGTCTAAATGTTAAGGACAAATTACCTATAAGGAAACGAGAATTCAACTGACGTCAGATTGCCATCTGCAACATCAAATGTCAGAAGGCATTAAAACCTGAGTAAATACAAGTCTGAAGCAAGACTTCTACCCTCATCCAGATTATTAATCGTAGATCAGGGCAAGAAAAGACCCTTCCGGACACATAAGGACTCAGCATGTTTGCCATCCACAGACCCTCCTTTAAAGAACTATTCAATTTTGTACTCCAACAAAAAGAAAAATAAACCCGGGGGCTGGCCCGGTGGCTCAGTGGTTAAGTTCGCGCGCTCCTCTGCAGGCAGCCCAGTGTTTTGTCGGTTCGAATTCTGGGCGCGGACATGGCACTGCTCATCAAACCACGCTGAGGCAACGTCCCACATGCCACAACTAGAAGGACCCACAACGAAGAATATACAACTATGTACTGGGGGGCTTTGGGGAGAAAAAGGAAAAAAATAAAATCCAAAAAAAAGTTATTAAAAAAAGAAAAAGAAAAAGAAACCCAAAGGGAAGAAAGGAGTTACAAGAAGCAATGACGAGCAGATAAATCAGTATTTTGTAAAGTTGAAATAAATGTTGCTATTTTGAAGTTTTCAATAATTGGAAGTAAAATTCAGGTAAGAGCCCCCAGGTAGTTAGTAGGAAGTTTAGGTCAGTGGGGAGCAGGATGTAGGGCAGGAAAGAGAAGAAACTAAAAGTCTACTAAGGTTCTTGTCTTGAGAAAAGAAAAGGGAGACTGACTTTTTGAAAGGGATTTTTTAAAAATGAAAGTTTAAGTATTCAAAGTTTAATGAGAGCCCAAAACTAGAAATCATCCAAATTTCCATCAGCAGGTGAATGGATAAACAGCTTGTGGTATATCCATACGACCCTGCTCAGCAACAAGAAGCAATGAACCGCCAACACACGACAACATGGATGAATCTCAAAAGCATTATGTTGAGTGAAAGAATCCGGACACAAAAGAGTACACGCTATTCAGTTCCACGATCTGAAACTCTGGAAAGAACAAATCGAGAGGGACAGAAAGCGGATCAGTGGTCACTGGGACAAGGTGTGGGAGATTGACTGGGATGGAACACAGAGAACCTTTGGGGAGATGGAAGTGTTCCATGTGTTGATTGTGGTGTTGGTTACGTGTATATACAAATTGTCCAAATTCACTGAACCATACACTAACTCTTGTACACTTAGACTGGGTACATACTGCTTATAAATTAGACTTCAATAAAATTGACAAGAGGAACTAGCAGAATTCTAGAAATAGAAAATATAATTTTCAAACCAGCAGAGGGGAGGGTAGAAAAAAGAGAAATGAATCATAAAGCAGGAAAGGGGGGGTGCTTAAGTGATACCAGCCCAAACCAGATGAAACAGTGGTAAAGGGACACCCAGGCCTTATGGTGGAGCCCTCAGGCCCGGTCCAGAGGACTGAGTTGGGTTGGGTGGATGAGGACCATGCCCTGCAGTGGACCAGAGCAGAACCGGCCCAGATGTCCATGTTGTTTAAGACCCCCCAGTGATTCCTCATGGCTGTGAGGTCAAAGCATAAAGAGCCATAGCAGCTTTGTCAAGCCCAGCTAAGCAGCCGGAGCCAATCTCTGGAGCAAGCGCCTCTGCCCCAGCTCTGTCTATTCTCCGCTGCCTCGCTCATATTTCCCCTCTTTATCTGTCCCTGATCTTCCCCTCACCCTGCCTCCTTACTTTCCAAAGCTCTCCAGCCAGCGTTGGCAATTAGACTTTTAAAAGGTCTAATTAAACGGCCTTTCTCTTATATTTTTTCAAAACCAAAATCTGACTAAAGTAAATGGCTTTTAACATGTGTGGGCCCTTAATTTGCTTGATATTTTCCGTGCCTCAGTTGTCCTAATAGGAAAAAAATTCATCCCCACCCTGGAACTCCAGTGGCGACTAGCGTCCCTAACTCGCAGGACACCTCCTCTCTCCTGCTTGGAGCAAAGTCCTGGGTCCCCCACCCTGTTTGTTCTATGTCCTGTAGATTTTCACCCCCTGTAGTTGGAGGCGGGGAATGGATGCATGCAGGGTTATGCAGCCCTCCTTTCCCCCCTCCAAGAACAGCTCCATCTGAAATGAGGGAGCATTCGTTTAAACTCTCAGCAAGAGTGGAACAGCCATGAGACAACGAGCTGCTGGCCTGAGCTCAGGAGAAGGTGGGGCTGCACCCATACCAACCAGCTCCTGCCAATACTCCAGCCACCTCCCAGTGCTCCATCATCCAAGGAATGGAGAGGACGCTTCTCTTTCTTCTCTCTTTCCCTTGCTCCCTCCTTCCTTCCTTCTTCCCCTCCTCCCCTCCCCTCTTTCTTTTTTCTGCCTGATATTCTTGTGAATGCCTGGAGATGTGTCTGAAGAAGCCAGGGGCCTAATATTGGAACCAGCCTCTACCCTCACACTCCCTCAACTAAGACTGTGGTCCCAGGGTTGCCATGTGGTACAACTCCAGGGGGCAAATTCATACCATCAGTTCATATGAATGGCACCCCCTTGGAGTTGTGCAGTGTACAACCTGTGCCCCGTGCAGCTATATGTGGCAGCCTTGATGGCCACACTTTTTCTTCCCTTGGATGATGAGGGACTCTGACAAGTTAAGGAATGAAGCCCCTACTCCTGAGTTTCTACCCAGCCTCAGAAGGACCCAAGATTACAGCTGTGTTCTGGCCAAATCCCTCCAACCCAGTCACATTCAGGACCCTCAAATTTACTTCCAGCCATCTTGGGCAAGGGTTGGAATTGGGGTAGAAATGGAGTAGAAATAGACTCAGATCCCTCCTCACCTAGAAACAGGAGCCAAACTGGCCAGGTCATATTTGACCCCCAACTCCTCACTCTGGTTGGCTCCCAGATGCAATCTTGGTGATGTTCTCTCATTCCCTGGCTGAGGTCACCCCTGCATCTGTCAATCAATTTCTTGGCTAGAGCACTGGACCAGCCTCCCCCTTCCTTGTCTTCACCCTTGTCCCATCATGTCTTCCCAAACTTAATCCGAGCCACAGTGGCGTTTCTCATACTTCTCTGAGAAATAGGTGCCTACCAGCTCTGCACAAGCCCACATGCCTGCTTCCCTCACAAGACCTGCTGGCCCAGGAGGGCAAACACCAGCCGCCATGGCCTGGGGGTGGCGATCACAAAGTGAAGCAGAGACCTTGTTGTGTGGAACGTTTCACATGTATGTGCATTTTTCTTGGGAGAGGGTCCGTGGCTTTCATCAGCTTTTTGAAAAGGTCCAAATGGGTAAGAACCCCTGGAGAAGAGTGTTAGACACTTTCCACAGTTGGTAGGTGATGATCCATCTCTTCAGAAGGTAGGATTTCATTCATTCGTCAAGTACTGACTGAGCTTCTACTGTGCACCAGCCACTGTTCTGAGCACTGAGAAAACAGCCGTGAACAGAAAGACAAAACTCTCTGCCTTTGAGGGGGGCTCACTTTTCAGGGGCCAGACAGCCGGGGAGCTGTGTGAGGCATCAAAGACAGACTGGCTGAAGATTCTAGGTTTTGAGCCCCAGGAAGGTCTAAGAACTCTGTGAACCCTATGAGTTCCAAGTTCTAAGAACTCTAGAAGTTGTAAGTTATGAACTCTGTGAAGGTTCTAATAAACAAGTTACTGATGGTGGCGGGCACAGCAGTGGTGGTGACAGTGGCCATAACAAGAGCTCAAGGGCTAGCCTGGGGCTGCCCCGAAGGAAACCTCTCACTGCTGAGCCAAGAAGCAGGGGTAGTGGTGACCTCCGACGGGCAGCAATGGTGAGGAGGCAGGAGAGAACCAAGTTGCCCCCACCCCGTGCCAGCTAAAAGCACGGGGCCCTTTTGAGGCCTGGCTTTCCAAGCCCTCACCACTCATGTCCAGCTGGAGGCCTGAGGGTCCCAAGGCCAGGCCCAGCCTGAGATCTAGCCACCCTCCTCCCAGCTGGGAGCCAGAACTACGGTCTTCTTCCCAGCGTAGTCAGGACAGTAGGGTGTCCCTGATTGAGAGAGGAATTATGACTTTGGTGCTGGAGAGTATGCTTGACTGGGAAGGTGGGGGCAGCCCACAAGAGCACTCCTGGTGGTGGGGGCAGCAGGAGACAGTGTTCCAGGGCCCAGGTGGCTCAGCACTGGGCTGGGGCAGGGGTGAGGAGAACAAGACTGCAGAGGCCAACGGCCGGGGCAGGAGAGGGCCTGGGGAACCCCAGACCAAGCCTGGACAGAGTGGATCCCCTCTGCACAGATCAAAAATCTGCCCACGCTGGAGAGTCCAGGTGTCGGAGGGTCCCAGGTGGGTCAGGGGAGACGAGAAACAGGCAGATTGCCCAGCCAGCCAGACGTGTCTGAGAAAGAGACGGGAACCCAGGCCTCCGAGGTCCCAGCCAGGCTCCCTCCACCACCGCCCATCCATGGCCAACAGACAGGTGCTCCCTGGCCCTGCCCTCACCAGGGACACACACACACACCCATACTAGGCATACCTCCACACTGCCCCCTGATAAACAGATGCGCCCTCTGGAGACACCCATTTAGCTTCCGGGATGGTGAGATTATTCGCATGAGGTGGAGGCTGTACACAGGACAAGAGAATGTGGCCCAAGCTTAAAGAGCGAACCATGGTAATTAGCAGGGAGACAATGTGCACACCCGCCAGCTGGAGCACGGCCAGGTGGGGCCATGGTTCCACAGCCTTCAGGAGGCTGAGCAGAGCAGGGTGGGGGGCGGCAGGGAGGGACAGGGGAGGCCAGAAGGCCAAGGAGAGTTAGCGGCAGGATGATGAAGTTAGCAACCCAGACTGGCAACCCAGGAGGGCCCCCTTTATTCTTGACAGCACTCAGCTCTGCATCCAGGAGTTGGGGTGGGTGGTGTCAGGCTGGCAGAAGTGCCATTTGTAGGAAGTGTGGGTCGGATGGGTACATCTTTGCTTCTGGTCTCAGTTTCAGGAGAGGAAACTGCACCTCAGCTCTCACAGCTCCGGTTCTGGTTAGAGTCTGAGACCTGGGCCCTCTGGGGTCCTTCTGTGTTTGGGGTGGGCCCTGAGGCTAGATGGTTGCCGGACTTTCCACACACTCCAATGTGCCATGAACACTGCCAACTCTGCCCTACATCCCCAAGGGCCTCTGGAGAGACACACTGTCCTGTCTTCTCCCAGAAACACATACAAGAAGGACCCTGCCCCAAGTTCAAGTTGCGATTCTGCAGGAGCTTTCTGGGGCCTGGGGCCCTCAAGGCAGGTCCTGGTGAGACGGGAAGCAGAAGCCCCCCAGAGTCCACCACTCCTCCTTCTACCAAGCCCTGGCCTGGAGCCCCACGGTGCCTCCTCTGTCGCAGTCCACTCCAGCCTGGGTCAGCCTCCAGCCCTGGCCCCAGCCTGCCGCCGGTCCAGAGCCAGCCGGAGGGCATGCCTCACGGTCTCCACATTGTTCAAAACGTTGTATCGGCTCAGGGCCACCAGCCGATGGAACTCATTGGGCTCATAGGTGAAGTTCATCATGCCATAGGGAGTGTCTGGCCCGTTGATGACAAAGTTCCCGCAGTCCTTCTCCTCAGCTGTTTGTCGCTCCACACCTGTGGGTGGGGTGTGCAGGAGAGGCCAGGCTAGGGCGCTCTGTGGAGCCAGCTGGGAGCTGCCAGCCCAGAAGCCTCCCTTGCCCCCAGGACATCCGGCTGCTTCCAAGTGGGTCCTGTTTGGGTTCCTGTCTCAGCTCTCTTGCCCATCAGGAGGAGCTGGGCCTGTGCGAACCCCAAAGCCAGGGAGCAGAGGGTGCAGTGGCCAGCTCAGGCCCTCCAAGAGGCATGCTTCGGCACAGTGATGGGGTCCACTCTCAGCCCTGCATCCCACCACCACCCTAGGGATCTGTGGGCCAGACCCAGGCCCAGGGCTTCCCCTCACCTGGGGCCAGATGTGTGCGGAAGGTACGGTTGACAAGGGGAAAGTGCAGCACGATTGGCGAGCGGGGATCCTCAGCCTTGGCAAACAGATAGCACTCACGGGGGTCTGCCAAGTCCTCAGGGAGCACCTCCATCCTGGGGAACGGGATGCCCCGGTCCAGGCAGTACTTCTCTGTCATTTGTAAGACCTGGGCAGGCAGGCAAGCTCTGAGCCCGCCTGGACTCACACAGGTGCAGGGTTCAACACGAGCTCTGCCTCCTGCTAGCCGAGTGACTTCAAGCAGACATCACCTTTCCTTTTTCGTAAAATAAGGCTGTGATGAATTTCACCTTCCGAGCCAGTTTCCTCATTTGTAAATAAGAATGAGACTAACTCTCTAGTGGGGTCGTTGTTTACAACAGATAAACAATAATCGAGGGGCAGTGCCTACCGCACCTGCATTCCCACTGCCATTCCCCTCAGGGCTACCCTCTGCCTCCCTGCCCTGCCCCCTCCCTGCTTCCTGTGGGAGAGCCGATCTCAATTTTACAAGACTAAGACCCAGTGACTGTAGAAGGTCCCGTTGGACGAGGCTCTTCCATCATCTAAAGCTCTCAGGGTACCCAGGAGGAGGAGGAAGAAGCCAAAGAGGGAAGGGCTGGCCCAGCAGCACAACCATAGCCCACATCCGGAGAGTGGAACCTGTCCACGAGCCCACGGGGTTTGAGGGAGCCACTGCTAGAGACCCTGCTGGACCATGATGGCTCCGTTGTTAGCATAGTAACAAAGGGACAGCAGACCCAGACCCAGGCTCAGATGGGAGGAAGGAATCCCAGCAGGAAAGGGCAGGTCCAGGACAGGGTCCTCTCTTCAGCAGGATGGAAGACTCCTGAGGACCCTCTTTGGCCTCCTCTCTCGATGACTCCCACTCCCACCCACAGCCTCAGCAATCCACCTCCTCCAAGTCGGGGGCCAGTGCTGCCGACTGCGTGCACACGGCGCCCTGCCCGCAGCTTAGTGCCCAGGCCTCCCACGCAGGGCAAGCCCCGCACCCCCAGCCAGGCTGTTAGCAGAGATCTCCTCCCCACCTAACCTCAAAAGGGGCGTCCAGGGAGTAGTCGAAGGACAGAATGAGGTCCACGGCTCTCTGTGGCCGCAGGCTCAGTGGGAACGGAGAGTTGATGGCAAAGCCCCCATCCACCAGGCACAGGCAGTCCCGCATGGGCGTGAGCTGGTTGGGGAAGGCGTCCAGGTGCACGTCTGCAGGGGGACAAATTCTTCATAGAGACCCTCTTCTCTTCACACTGGGAATGCCCCTCTCTGTAGAGGTCTCTCCTTCTCCCCATCTCTGACAGCCACGGGGTCTCCCACCCCAGTCCCTGGCCCTGCCTGTCACCACAGCCCTTCAGTCAGCCCCTGGGCAAGAGGAGCCCACACCCCAAACCCTGGGTCAAAAGTTGGCACTGGTCCCAGTGAACCAGAGGCACAGGAGCAAGGGGTCCCCACCCAGAGCAGCACCCACCTTTCCAGGCTACGAACTCCCTGCTGGCTACGTAGTCCTTGTGCAGGCAGAGGCCCCGCATGAAGTTAAAGTTCTCCGCTGCAGTGAAGCGGGAGGTGAATATGTCCAGCACAGCCTGGGAGAAGGGCCCCTGTGGGGTGAAGAGCCTCGTGCGCAGCCGCGTGGGGTCGTGCAGCTGGAGCCTGTGGCAGTCATCTGGGGGGGAAGGGAGGGCGGAACGTGGTAGGAAGTTATGCCCTCCATGGTCCAGCGGCCCTTGGGGCTCAGGGGAGCCCCTCTATCTCCTTCCCCAATCCACCTCCCAGGCCTCTGACCATTGCTTCCCAGAACTCCTTTGAAATGGCTTTTTCTTTCATGTTTTGAAAGTTGCCTATGACATTGCCATTATTAAATAATAATTTATTTCCAACCCTTTTGAAAATAAGGTTGTATGTACAACTTCCAATTAGAATGTCATTCATCAAATGCCCAATGAGCAGATACTACGTGCCGGGCTCTGTGCTGGGCATGAGGGATGCAAAGGTGACTACGGCCCAGCCCTGGGCCTCCAGGACTCATGCCTACTTAGGAGAGAGTCACATAAGGAGAGAATAAACCATAACAATGCCCCAAGGTCAGGACAATGATGGGGTGTGCAGAGGGTCCTATGAGACCTTGGTGGTCAGACCCTCAATCCGCCTGGAGGAAAGGAGTGGAACAGAGAAGACCTCTGACAGAACGATGTCTGAGCTGAATCTTAAGAGCTCAGAAAAGTTATTCAGGGAAGAAAGGTGGGAGAGGTATTCCACGCAGCTGGGAGCTCAGAGGCCATTTAAGGAGCAGGATGAAGGGAAGCCCTGAGGAGTGTGGGCAGAGTATCAGCCGGAGGCCCAGTGGTCCTGGGCTGAGTTGACCTAATTGGAGCCCAAAGTAGAGAACTCAAAGGCACAGCCTCAGCACAGAGCTCTCCCACTTGCCTGGGTTTTCTGATGTAGGTCCTCCCCCAGCCTCCCACTCCCACCCCACACTGCATCTGCAGGCCTCTGGGCGTCTGGAGACCCTACACTAGAAGTCATCTCCTCAGGACTACCCTGAACCCCAGGGACAGCCAGGTCCCTCTCTGACCCCTCCTCGTTCTCCATGCCTCTGCCAGGGTTCTACAGCTGGAGAGAGGTCTGACGGGAGGCTCAGGGTCCCCATCCTCACCTGTGATGTTCACAGTGCCTCTGTGCCAGTCTAGGAAGCCGAGGCCCGAGCCGGCCATCTTCAGGAAGATCTCATTCAGGCTGGCTGCGAAGGCGCTGCCCCACATGCCTAAGGAGAAAGGTGAGGGAGGTCTGGGCCCTCACAACTCCTCCACCCCACATGAGGGCCCGGCCGGGTGCCTGCCCCATCCCCAGCCTTCCAGCCTAGACTCACCCTGCAGGTAGCAGATCCGGGGTTCGGGCCGGAGCTGCAGCAGTCGCCCCATGAAGAACTCGGAGCCGAAGAGCTCGGTAGGCACATAAGCCCCATACTTGGGGAAGCCAACCTCATGGGGGGTGAACTCGCACCACTCTGAGGGCCCAGAGAGCAGGGAATATCACCATGGGATTCCCACCAGGACCCCAGGGTCCCCCCTGGCCCCTGTGCCTGAGCAGGAATCTTTGCCTTGCCGAGAACAGGAGGCAGTAACCCCACTGTGCTCCAAGGCTTCCATCTGTAGCCTGATAGCCTGGCCTCTTACACCCTCCTGCCAACCATCACCTCCACCTGCTTCCTAGGTCCCCACACCCAGGCACCTGCAAAGTCTTCCCCGCTGATGTTGGTGCGGACATTGACGCTGGCGTAGATGGAGTAAGGGTTCTGGCCCTGGCTGACAGCCTCCTGCTGATCAGATAGCTTGGCAGGGTTTTCCTGGGCAGGAAAGAAGTGGGGCACCTTGGCCTTTTGGAGTTTCCTTGGCCTGAGGCCCGGCACCCTGCTCGGTGTTGCATGCCAACAAGAGACTGCGGTTGCCAAGGTCACCGCTCTAGGGACAGCTCTGTAAAGGACAGGCTTTAGGCTGCAGCAGAGGTAAGGCCACTGTGGGTCTTGTGCAATTCCAGGGGTGTTGGGAACACTCTCCCCGCTTCTTTCCCATTCAAGAGAGCATATCAGAGTGACATTTTTAAAGGAGTAACTGAAAATCCAGTCTACATCCTTTAGAAAGCAAATCACTGGAAAACGTGGATTCTTGTCTTAGAAATGAGAAGTCACTTGTGATATACATTCACAACTGATAGCCATGCACCAGTGGGACAGGCCCCCAAGGGCTGAGAACCTGACTCAGCTCTGAATCTCATCTCCCAGCTCATGCCGGGCCTACAGTTCTAGAATCGGCCACCAGGCGGCGTGAGTCATGGCCGCTTGGCCAACAGGTGCCAGGGGTGTTCTGCCTCAGCTGCAGTTTGAATCTTTTGGGACGTTTTCAAAACGCACCTGTACTAGGGCTCTACCCTTGACCAATCAAAATCAGCATCGCTGGAAGTGGGGGCCCAGGCGTGGATGTGTTTGGAAAGCTGTACAGGTGGCTCTAATATGCAGACAGACCTGAGAACTGCAGACCAGCCTCTCCGTCCCCTGAGGTTAGGAGGCAGGAAAGATGAAGCATCAGCCCACCCAGGAATCTCACCTCGTGCCCCCAGGGAGTGCAGACCTCAGGGAAAGCTTTGCAAATCTCAGATCGTAGCCTAGTGGCTAAGGCAGAACTAAGAGCTGGCGGCGCAGGATGGAAAAGCACCATGTCTGTTTATTACCTGCTCTTCTCTTACCTCCTGGAACAGGAAATACTCAATGAGAAGGCCCCAGAGGTCGATGAGGGAAACGCGGTGGCCACTGCTTTCCCGGGTCCCCAGTTCCTGGATGTAGTATTGTAGGCGCTCCTTGGACATTGCCCCCATCTTACTGCTGCAGACCCGAGCCTGGGCACGCTCAATGGGGCCCTGCAAGCTCACCTGGGACCAGGCTGGGTCCTTGTAGAGTGTGGAGATGCACCTGGGCACAGAGGGAATCCGACAGTCAGGGGCAGGGAAGTGCAGCAAGTGAAGGGGGATGCAGATGTCCGTGCGTGACCCTTCCTCCCTCATCACCTGCACCCACTGCCCTGCACCACCAGCTCACGGGGACCCTGGGGACTCAGTTCCTTCCTGCCCCTCCTAACTCCCTTGGAGGCAGGATCCCAGCTCCCCCTGAGGGACTCCACCAGCTTACCAGGTCATATCCTTCAACGCTCTCTTTTACTCTGTGCCCTGCCCCGACCTCACTTACCAGGTGGACCCAGACACCCCACTCAGGTAGGTCACAGTGTCCAGCAGGCCGAGCTCCTGCAGCCCCGCCAGGCTGCCATACAGGGAAGACATGGCTCGGGTTCCGCCTCCTGAACCCAGCACAGCCACCACAGGCACCTGGGCACATAAGAATCATCACATCCACCACCACTGTCATTTAGCTATTATTGCTTGTAATGTTGGACATTGATCTAAGAGCCTTACATGTATTACCTCATTGAATCCTCACAGCAACCCAATGAGATGCCCATTTTACAGATGAGGAAACTGAGGCCCAGGAAGTTTAGATAATGTGCCCACAATCGTACAGTCAGTAAGTGATGGGCTAGCAAACCGAAGCAGTACAGCTCCAGAGACGGCTCTTACCCACTATACCAGGAAAGTAGGTACCTGGAAGTTGTATTGGATTCACCCAAAACAGCTTAAGCAGGCTTTCTCAATCTTGGCACTACTGATAATTTTGGACCAGATAATTCACTGTTGTGAGGAGCTGTCCTGTATGTTGTAGGATGTTTAGCAGCATTCCCGACCTCTACCCAGTAGATGCCAGTAGCATCGCCCTCCCATTCCCCCTTCCCAAGTCGTGAAATAAAACATGTCTCTAAACACTGACAAATGCCCCCTGGGTAGGGGTGGGGGGTGAAATTGCCCCCCATTGAGAGCCACTGAGCTAAAGTGACAAAGACCACCAAGCAGCCTCGACCTGAGAGCCTGGACATGAGAGATGCCCAGATGTCTCTTCCGGAACAGAAGTGCCTGGTGGGATCAGACTTCAAGCTTTTTGGCTGCTCAGCTTTTCCACGAAGGTCTGGCTCATTCCACCCCAGACTTTTGGTTCCTTTCCCTGTCCTCCTGTTTTGAAAATCTGCTCCCTGGCCACTGCCCAGCAAGGGCACCAACCCTTCAGAGCGCTGGAGGAGACGGAGCTCCCTGTGGGCAGGGTCTGTGTCCTCTTTACCCTCCGCCTGCATCCTACAATGCACAGGACAGCTCCCAGCAATGAATTATGCAAGGACACTTGCAGCCAGGAGGAAGCCACAAACTTGTTTCTGATTTCCCTCAGGTCTCCCCCTCAGCCCTGCCTTTCCTCCTGCCTCCCAGCCACAAGCTCCCGTGCACCCTCCACTTCTAAATCCCTTTGTCTACTGTTATGGACTGAATTGCGTTCCCCCAAAATTCATATACTGAAGCCCCAGGGTGACTGTATTTGGAGAAGGGGCCTAACAAGGAGGTACTTTGGTTATGTGAGGTCATAACGGTGGGGCCTTAATCCAATGGGACTGGTGTCCTAGTAAGAAGAGGAAGTGAGACCTCCCACCCCCCTGCACACAGAGGAAAGGCCAAGTGAGGACACAGCAAGAAGGTGGCCATCTCCAAGTCAGGAAGAGAGGCCTCACCAGAAAGCAACCCTGATGGCACCTTGATCTGGAACTTCTAGCCTCCAGGTAAGAAAATAAATGTCTGTTGTTTAAGCCGCCAGTCTGTGGTGTTCTGTTAAGGCAGCCCGAGCAGACTGACGGAGCTCGCCTGGCCAGGGCTGTCCAGCCCTCCTTATAGACGGGGTCCGATATAATCCGATACATGTTCTCCCGACTGTGCCCATCGGCTCAGGCAAACTGGCCTGCCTCCTTCCTCCAGTCTTCCTGTCACCTCTTGCCCACACAGTCCTCTCAAGGGAAGAGGCTGGATCTGTCCCAGCGGCTCCTCCATTCCATACCTGGCCACTGTCAGGAGCCTGGCTCAGTCCCAGCGCCTGCTGCAGGGCCCTGGACACGATGGGCTTCCTCTTGTCCAGAAACTCCTGTTCCCCGTCACAGAGACCAAAGCCGAGGCGCAGGTCAAGGTCCCCAGAGCTGCCTCAGGCGGGGTGGGGGTGGGGTGCTGCGTGACTGTTCAGTGGAGGAGAGCCTCGGGCCAAGCTCATGTTTTACAGGAGCAGACCCACACTATGTGGAACCCCTCAGAGAGACCCCACCCGAACCAGATACGCCCCCACCGCCTGGGCTGAGCCACGTAGGCAGCAGAGCCCCCACATTTCCAGCCCAGCCCAAGAGCCTTCCTCACCTCAGATCTGCCTTCACACTCAGAGCCACCTCCTGGCCCTGAAAGAGACAGCAGTCCCGCGCCTGAGCACACAGCTGGATTCTCCCACCCACAAGCCCTGTTGCTCCAGTAACTGACTCAGATGTGGATGCCAAGGCTGAGCTCCTGACTGGCCTGATCTCGACCCCCTTTTGGGCCCCTCCTCCAGAACTTTTTTGGTGGTCACAGAGCAGGCAGGGGTCCCGCAGGTGCCCAGACAGAGACTTACCTCCCCCAGGGCCACGAAACGCTGTTCCTCCTGGCCTTGGGCCAGAGAGGAGAGCAGGATGCTCCCCTTGTCCAGCTTGCTGGTCTGGGCCTCCAGCTCAGCACTCTGGTCACTCTGCAGAGAAGAAAACACCCAAGGAGCCCTCCAGAGTGGAGGAAAATGTGTCTCCGGAGTGGCCCTGGGGCATTCCTCCTGGCTGGACTGATTCTATCACCCACCCCCTCCCAGGCTCTGAGCTCGCTCACCTGCAGGACCGTGAGTTTCTCCTGCAGCTCCACATTCAGCCTGGAGCTGGGCACGGGATTCACGTGGAAGGTAAAGGTGGCTGGGAGGCCCGCCCCCACGGGAGGCTGCACGGGCAGGAGCTGTGGCTTCTCGTAGGCCCCGGGCAATGCCAGCCGAATCTGCCTCGAGCCTGGGAGCAGAGGGCCCAGGTGAACACCCAGGTGAGTGGTCGAGAGCGGGGGACAGGGGTGGCTCATGATGGCAGCACCCCGAGCAGGACCTCCCCTTCCCTTCCCCTTGGAAATGCCACCTCATCACCCTGTGCCCTCTCTGGCACTATGACCCACAGCAAAGGCATCATGAAGGACACTCAGGGTCCTACAACTTGCCCTAGTCATAACTGGAAACCTGGGGAGGGGGAAAGTCAAGGAGGGAGAGGGCCCCCTGCCCATGGCTTATGGGGCCGATGATTTTGAGATGATTATGTTAAGTCTATAAAATATAATTCTATAATAATTTTAATATTGTAATTATCATATAGTATTACATTAATTACCAGTTTTCAACCTGTATTCTCCCATCTCTTGCCCTCATTCAAGTTCTGTATTCATCGCCTTGGGGGAGGTTTGTGGCCAAAGAGAAAACAACTAGGTCACAAGCTGTTCTGGCCTTTGCTTCCAGAGTGTAAGGCCTTGGGAGAACAGAGAGGGTTTGCAGAGGGGTAAAAGGAAGAAGTGGGTTCATGGCACAGAGAGAATAGGTGGCTTGGAGGAGCTGGGGAGGGCCAGCCCAGGCTAGAAGGTGAGGCCAGGCTGGGAGGAGGTGAGGAGAGAGGCCTGCGGGCCCAGGAGCAGCAGGGCCCCATTCCTAGCAGCTTTCTGTGGAGGAGGAAGGACCTCAGAGAGAAACGGCTGTGTGACACCCATGCAGGGGGATCTCAGACAGCCTCACAACAGAGCCCCAGACCCCAAATACGGCTTAGAGCAACAGATACCCAAAGAGTCCAGGACGGCAGACGCCTCAGGACCAGAGTCCAAATGGAATCCCTCTCCCTCCGTGCCCTCCTAGGCACTAAATGAGACCCAGAGACTTGACATCACCCCGGGGTGGGAGGGGATTAGAGAAAACAAGGAAAGTGAGATGTCTTTCACACCATGGTTTATGACTGACACTGATTTCTGCTGCTTATAGTCAGAAACAACAGAATCTGTGCTGGACACAGCCAACGGCCCCAGAGCATCACAGAGCAGGATTTGGTCCCGGCTCTGCCACTTATTGGCTGCGTGGCCTTAATCAAGTTTCTTCTTTGACCCTGGATCTCATGAATTAAAAGAGGATAAAGATTGTACGGGCCTACTTTATGGGGTTGTAATGAGGATTAAAAGATAAAACACATGTAACATGCTCTGCACAGTGCCTGGCTCAGAGTAAGTGCACACTGTTACCTGGGTGGCACTCATCCCACAGACTAAGACTCAGTGTCTGCAGGACCTTAGCTGTCACACAGCCTCCTCTCCCACATCTGGACCCCCCTCCTGAATGGCTGTCCTCTGTTGCAGACTGCACCAATGGCCCCAGTTCTTCACTTCTGGAATGCTCCCTCTTTGCCACGTGACTTTGGCTCCTGCCACTAAAGAGGCCGGCCACATTCCCTGCCCTCCAACTTTAGGGTCAGCCCAGGGACCTGTTTTGGCTAATGAAATGTTACTTAGTGGCCGTGATGTGACCAAAGGCTAGAAAAGCACTTGCTCATTTGGGCTTGCTCTCTTGTGCCTCTGCTGATGCCTGAAGGACATGCCCAGGCTAGACCGCTGGTCACAGAAGGTGGAGGAGGGACACATGGAGCAGAGCCAGCTCACTCCCACTAAGTCCAGCCTAGACAAGTCAAGCCCCAGCTGACCACCAGACGTGTGAGCTAAATGAACGCTCCCTGTTGTCTGCCACTGAGATTTTACTGGTGTTTTGTGTAGAGCCGGAGTTGGACTGATACAACCTCTATGCTTGAATACTTCCAGGGACAGGAAATTCTCTACTTCCAGAGGCAATCTGTTCCATCCTTGGTCAGCTTTAAGCAGTGTAAAATTAAGAAGTTTCTTCCCCAGACTCATCTTCTTGAAATCAGCAGCTCCCAGCCCGCCCAGGAGAGAAGGCAAGACCAAGGTCCCTGGACAGACTTACCATACTCTCGATGTGGGGCTGTTTCAGCTCCCCCGAGGGTACCCTTGATTCTCAGACAGGGCTGAGCCTGAGGAAATCAGAGGCCTGTGGGAGCCAGACTATCCACAGGCCCTGCACAGCACCCGAACCAGGATGGAGGAGGGGAGGGAGGGAGGGGTATCTGGGGCAGGGTCCAGGTAACAACCTTCTCAGGGCCTGTGCCTTATGGGCAGGGTCTTCTGTAGCAGCCCCCCATTGCAGAGTAAGGGGCCCCTGGTGGAAAAGGGGGAGGAGGTAAGCGGCCCTGATAGTGGCTCCTTCGGCAGTGTCAGCAGCCAGGGTCCCAATTAAGAAATGTGCTGTGCACAAAGTAGAAAGCCTGGCTTCTGGGCTGTCCACACAGGTGAGGCAGCTTCTTGCCCTTCCTCCCTGAGATGCCTCCCCAGCAAATCTGCCCTCTGAGGAGATGTTGAATGTCCTTCAGAGGCAAGTGGGTGTGATGGGCTCAATCATGGACTCTTCACTGTCCCCCAGCCCTGGGCAGCCCCAAGCTGGCCTTCCTACTTACCACCAAGACCCCATTGGTGATGACTTCAGACGCAGGCACCTGACTGCAAAGGATGAGAGGCTCATGGGACATTTGGTCCCCTTGAGATGGCTGTTACTGTAATAATGTGACCAAACCAGCTGGAAGAGCATGGGAGCACGGCAGTGTTTGGGGATGGGGGCAGACCTGTTGGCCAACACTGCAATGGGCATTAAGACCAGGACGTTCCCTCTCAGGCCAGGCCAGGGTAGGACCCGGTGACTGACAACTGGGAGCTGTCCATGAGTCTCAGGATAAATGGGAAGACATAGGCTCCACCTGGACTCACCTGTTCTCCAGAACAAATTCCACCTCCAGCTCCTGTGAATCCTATATGGAAGGAGCAAGGGTGTTTTCAAAGAGCTCTGAAAGTCCCAGGGGCCGTCCCTGCACCCCAGCCCTGCTTAGCTCCGTGACTGGAAGAGGACACTGTTGTTGTGGCTTCCCATGGGCACAGGGGGGCAGTGGCATCGCCACGAAGAGCTACATCCATTCAAAACTGTGTGCTGGATGCTGTTCTAGACACTGAGGACTCAGCAGTGACCGGGACAAAGAGCTCTGCGCTCCAGGAGCTCACATGTTGGCTTCACACAGGGAAGAAGTTGGTAGGGTCAGTGCTGCAGGATGGAGGAGGGTCTGTCCTGGAGGCCTGGCCTGTGCTAACTGGGAGGCCCAACTTCAGTGCCCTGCGCGGGGCCTCCTCTCCTTGAGTTTGGCTCGTTGCTGGCACAGGTGGGGTGGCTCACCTGGCGGTTGAGTAGAAAGGTGTGTCTGTGGGGTTGGCCGGGCTTGAGGCTCCTCAGGTCAAACAGCAGCAGGGAGAGCTGGTTGCTGTCCAAGACATCCTTGTCATAGAGGGTGAGTTCCAGGACATTCTGGGGATGGGGATAGGGCAGGAGGAGGTGGGAGCTGAGGCAGGGCAGGAGGGCGGACACCCTGGAGGAGCCTCTCCCTCAGGCACCTGTACCCTGGCTGGTCCTCACCTTCACAGCGCCATGGATCCGGTAGTGGAAGGTCTCGTTCCACTCGGGGTCCCTGCAGTTTGCCACCATCCTTGTCTGGGCCCGGCTGGGGGATGCTGTGGGCAGCCACAGTTGCACGTAGCAGTCAGGCTTGGACACTGCAGGTGGGATGGGGGAGGGGTCCTCAGCCTCTGGCTCTTATTGCTGAAAAGGGTGCCCCAAGGAGGCTAGGGTGGGAGGGGAAGGAGCAGGCTGCCCACGTGGGGCGGAGGGACGGAATTCTGGGAGAGCCGATGTCCTTGACCTCCCATTCAACTGAATGGAAAAATCCTGCAGCAGCCAGTTGAAAAGATCATGTGGCAGCACAGACCACTGAGCAATTCCCAGAAACAGCCTGATTCGGGCAACAAACTCCCCTCCCAGAGTGAGCATTGGCATGGAAAGCTCCTGGAGAGCAGGTGTTGACTTCTGGCAACAGCAGGCTCACCCAGGCTGGCACTGCTCCACTTCCTAGACCCAAGGAGGAGTCCTTGGTCTGCACAGTGCTCCTCTCATCCCTGCCTGCCTGCCTGCCCCAGGGCTGCAGTCTGGAGGCCTCCCTCCACAGTCAGCACCGGCCCCTCCTCCCTACGCCAAACACACACACTCTCTGGGCCAGCCTCTGCTGAGCTCTGGGGCAGCCCCAGAGAAAGAAAGGGGAGAAAGGGTAGAATTGAGGGTCACTCACACAGATCAGTGCCTTGGATATTTCTGGCCCTCAGCACCTTCACCTGGAGGTCATAGTATGGGTGGGTTTCCCGCTGAAACAACAGAACTCCGGGGGCTCAGGGCCAGGAAGCTGGGTGTCAGGCCCGATCTCCCGGTAGCACTGCCCAGCTCAGGTGTCCCTCGTCCCATTACAGAGCAGCAGCCTGGCCCAGCAGCACTGATGTCGCAGTGCCAAGGACCTGTGAGGCCTTGGCAGGGCCCAGGCGTTCGGCGTGCTGCACAATGGTGATGAGTCTGGACCCTGGAATCCGTTGGGCTGGGTTCAGATCTAAGCTCCGCCCTGGACTAGGTGAATGGCCTCAGACAAGTACCTTGAGTTCCCTGTGCTCCAGTTTCCCTATGTACAAAATGGGGGTTGTAATGATAATCTCATGGGGTTGTGGTGAGTTGTAAATGAGAAGTTGTACAAAGTGCCTAGCATAAAAGCTTAATACACACAGCCATTTTTACTAATTATGGTTTTTATGCACCACAGACTTGCAGCTCCCCTCAGACTACAGTGCCGCTGCTGTAGCTTGAGAGCTGAAGGGAAAGCTGGAGTAATGTACTGAAGGAGATGAATTATTAGAAGAGAAAGCTGTGATAGACCACACCCACTGGCTCCCTGACAAAGGTTAGACCGCCTAGGAGGCGGCAGGCAGGCAAAAGGAAATGAGCGTCACCCAGCTTGTACTGGTCTGACAAGTCACTAAGCAGGCTGCAGCTTCAGCTCAGGAGCGATAATAGCAGACTGTAGCCTCCTGGGAGGGAGGCAATGCCCTCAAAATCCCAGCAAGTGTTTTATTCCTTCCCCCTGGTGGACTGTACAGCCAGGCGAGGGTATTCTGGGCAAAACCAACCAGCTGCAAGTGTCATATGACCTCCCCTTCTCATTAGGGGGATTATTTTCAAAAGCCAAGGTCATGGCCAACCTTTCTAACTTCAGCTCCGCCAGGTTGGCTGGAGCAAATCGGTCCCAGGCCAGATCAAAACCCAATCCTGGGGCTGGTCTCAGTCTTCAGAGGGACTGTGCTCCCAGGACTCCTCCACCCACACCTCCCAGGTAAGATCAGGTACTTTACCCGCCATTGCCTCCACTGAGGTTCCCTCTTCTCTCTCTTCCGCAACAGCACTGCCCCCAGGAGGGGCAGCCCCTTGCCTGCCAGCCACCTTGGCCAGAGCGCCCAGAGCATGGTCAGGCAGCCAGTTCCAGCAGGAGGTTTTCCAGAGCCACCCTGCTGTCCTCTGGCTACACTCTCTGCTAGCTCTGGTCTGACAGGTGGCGCTGGAGCGCAGAGGGTGGAGCTGCCTGCTCTTCTAAGGACTCAGAGCTGGGTGGCCCCTTGGGGCTGGAGGTGGGGTTTGATGGCTCCAGGAAGTGACTGGAGCCCAATTTCCTCAGGCAGGAGGCACTTCAGTCCCTCTCCAAGAGGATAAGGAACTGGCACTCTGGTTCCCAAATCCAGCTCATGGTTATTATTGGGCTGCTTATGGAAAATAGCTGAGCCTCACCCCTAGATGATTTGATTTAGTGTGTGTGGGTAGAACCCAGGTGTTCACATTTCCAACGAGCCATCTAGACAATGCTGACACAGCTGACCCAGGGAACAGCAGCTGAGAAGTGCTGCATCAGGAGACTCGTCCCTAGCTGTCCAAAAAGCCTAAAACCAACCACCTTTCAAGTCCCACCTTCCCCATGGTTCTTCAGCAGAAACACGGAAATCTGTGGTTTGGTTTCATCTGGACTCAAAGGTCTTTCTAACCTCTTGTGGCCTCCTCATTTATTCTCCAAACACTGAGTGCCTGCTGTGTGCCAGACCTGCACTAGGGCCTAGAACCAAAGGTGAGGAGGGCCCATCCATATCCCGAAGAAATCCACAGCCCCATGACTCCCTGTGGCTTCTGCCCAGGCCCGCTCCCTGGATCAGTGGAAATATCCAGATGGTCCAGGTGCAGAGGCAGGGATACGGCCAGGTGGTATGGATAACAGCAGGTAAAAAGCAGGTCTGCCTATCCTGAAGCTACTAGAGATAAGGGCTTTAGAGAGCCCTCCTTTGACCCCTGTAAGGCTTAGGCTACAGGTGGTATGTGATGCCCCCTTTTCTGTGGACCACGACTATCTATGTGACCGAGACAGGCACAGTCTCCAGAAGAAGAAAGGATGTCTAGAGCAGCAAGCGGTGAGGAGACACATTTCTCTTCCTCAACCAAGAGCCAGTCATCTCCACTCTCCTCCCCAAGGCCCGAGGTGGAGACTAAAAAACAACATCCAAAAGAGGTGATTCAACTCCAAAATGAACCCGGTAGGCAAGTTCAGACCAGTAACACCCAGAAAAAAAGGGGATGTGACTCCCATTGGCCTGGCCCCAAAGTGAGGGCTTGTTTCTGCTTAATTTGGAGCATGAATTCTGTGCTGAGGTCTCAGAAATGCCAGAGTCCAACTCCCTTGGTCATCTGTGTGCAATGTGTACAGGACCCACAGATCCACACCAGTGGAGCCTGAGGGGGGACACAGAGCTGGCTGGGAGCAGAGCCGGTCTGCAGTCCAGTGCTCCTGACTGACCTGAGTGCTTTCTGGGCTGTACCACTCTCTCCAGGGAGTCATCTGCCCTGCGTCTCAATATAGCCATGCCTCTTAGTTCCAGACGTTTTCATCTCAGAGAAAACTCAGGATAACCACAGATGGCTCAAGAGTGGGGCACAGAAGGACCAAGTCACCTTTTTGGAGCTGGCTGAAGTGGACCAGCACTTCTCCACTTCTTAAACATCCCTGGGTCACTCAATTCCAATTCCATGACCCTCCCAGTCATTATGAGATGCCGGAAGAGGCACAAGGCCCTAACATGTGAAGTGAAGGGGGAAACAATGAATTAGCTAGCGTTCCAGTGTGTCCAGGAGAAATGGCACTGCTGGAAATGTTCTATATCTGTGCTGTCAATACATCAGCCACCAGACACACTGGGTGCACAGGGTGGCACACATCAAGACATGTATGACAGAAGTGCTATAGTGATTTTTTTTTCTTAGTCACCAATTGACTTATTCTCCCCAATTCTTAGCTAAATTATTATCCTCTCATTGTTATTTTCATGAAATCCCACAGGAAGGGGGAAAAAAGAGACCCAAATAGGCTTGGTTTCTTACTTCATAACGTTTATTATGAGAGATCCTCATCAGTCCTCATTACAGAGCTTTCATCTCCAGCCTTCTCCATACCTCCACAGAGGGCAGAGAGCGTCTAGGGAAGGAAGAGCGGAGTTTGGAAAAGCTGGGTTGTTTATGTATTCCAGAAGGAAGAACACACACATTCTTTATCCTATTGCTTCAAACACATGTGCCACAAGGTAGTGCGAATGGAAACCACAAACACAGCAGGCCAGGGAGGACGGCTCGCGCGGTAGGGCGAGTTTTCTGCTGGACAGTAGAGGGCTGGTCTGACCATCTTCCTGCTGCTCCCAAAGCGCAAACGGGACCCTCACAGGGCGGCACTGCTTCTTGTGGGCGGGTGCGGCCAGTTGGGACATGGTTCTTGTGAAGGACTCCTTGGCCTCCAAACCTGAGCAGCGTCCCCTGGCTTGGTGAGCGATGCTGACGGCACTCCAAGACCCTCCACGGTGAGCGTGCCTGGGAGCAGCCCAGTCTACACCACCAGCAAGTCGGTCTACGACACAGGCCCCGCAGAGCATGGTGCTACAGTTTAAACAGGAGCATGGCATGTCAAGGACAAGCCACTCAAACAGTGTCAGTATTCGGCACCATCACCCACCCTCACTACTCGTTAAAGACACTGAGACAACAGGACTGTGAGTCTGCCAAACCCCATGGAGGACAGGATGCAGGGCCACTCTCCCTGTGTGTCCTGAGCCTGCAGGGCCAGACACTCCTGTGCGCCTCTAGGGTGCCCTGTGGGAAGCAGGACCTCCCCCAACACACAAGAGCTTGACGGATTTGGCGGTGAGTTGTCATCAACCCACACACTGCTGCTCCTGCTCCTGCAGCACCTCCACTATCCCCAAGCACCTCACAAGCATGCCAGCCATCACGTCACTGTCAGCTCCTGGTCTGATCGTCCCCTGTGTGCAGCAGACATCCACCCAGCGCAACCCTCCAACCCCTGCCGAGCAAGGCTGGAGAAGGACGGCCAGGCTGCGCTGGAAGGCAGTGGGTGACATGGCTGGAAAGGGAAAGGTGTCAAAGCAGGAAGCCCGCGGCTCACAGAGACTAAACCAACCTGCCCTGGGTGGCTGCTGGGTGAAGCAAAGCAGGAGCCTCTGCGGAGTCGGCCCAAGAGGTCACACACCCACTGCGGTCCCTCCTCAGAGCTACCCCACACTTGGCCCTGAGGGGACGGAGAAGGTCACTCTCCTGAACTCCCAGGCATAGAGCGTACAGTCCAAGGAGGATCTATTTACAACATACCTGACCCCCAATTACCAACGTACTCTTAGAACACACTTCCTCTTGCTTCTCACTCTACTTTGTATAAGATATTAGTCTCAGTGTCAGGAAAATGGGAGCGAAAGCCTGGGTGAAGCAGTGAGGGAAGATAAGGGAAGAAAATAAATAGTGAGAAAGAAGAGACTGAATATAAAGAGACTCCTAGGGAGACTCCTGGGGGGACACAGGGACAGTGACTATGGAGCGATGACCGTCATTCCCAAGGGAGTGAGGCCTCTGCAGCAGAGGCGCTCCACCCTGCCCTCCTCGCACAGGACTCAGCTGTGCTGAGGGCTCTGCAAAGTCCTGCAGGTTCCTTAACAGAAATCGCTGCAGAAACAGCCCTGGGGTTACAAACACTTGAGACAGTTTCCTTATTTAGGTGACTGGTATGCACAGCAAGACGGCGCCCTTCCCCATCTCCTCCTGTCCACGCAGGTATGAAATTCTCTGGAACGGCCTGCAACGTAATGGTATAGAGGGTATAACTAATCTCTTTTTCTATTAAAAAGCTGGCAACACCAGACCACGAGTCTGATTAATTCAGAGATGTTCCAGGGCACAAGGTGGCCAACAGTGTCCAAATGGGGAGACACCTGGTGTGTCAGCAGCCCCCGATTCCTAAGGCTGGTGCTCCGTCCCCTCTCTGGGATAGCCGAGCCGTCCATCTGCAGAAGCCTTGGCAGGCTGGGCTCAGGTGTCAGCTGGGTTTACCTCTTTGGAACAGAAGTAGTGCACGACCACTCCGTTGGGGTATCTTGCAAATGCACTGCAGGGGAGGAAAATGACTCGGGAGTGAGGCTGCCTCTAAGAGAAGACCACTTCTTACCTGGAAAAGGCGCCTTACCCAGGAGCCATCTCAGAAGAAGCCCACCCTAACCACAAGGGGCAGCCTGCTCCGAGGCTCTCTGGATTTACACAGCCACCATCTCTGTCAAATAACTGAACAGGATGGGGTCCAGGCAGTTCGAGCGCGCAGGGATATTTCTTGTTCAGTCAGCGCTGTGAAGCATGGAGCAGATGGAGCAGTGCACCAGCCTGCCTCAGCACTGCTCCCTGAGAGCCGGCGATGCTCGTCAGAACAAGCGTCAGCTAATTCTAACACAGGACAGCCAGTTACGTCTCTCTAAAGTAAGGATTCTTCCAGCCATATACAAAAAATGACAAATCACTCTCCTTCGAAGGAAAGGGGATCGACTAGAGTATATGCTTCAAAACAGAATGATGCTGGCTCAGGATTGTACTCAAGTCGTGAGGTAGCAGGTTGAAAGATCTTTTTCTTCTCCTTCAGAGACACATCCTTAAAAGATAAGGACTTTCTGCCCACATACAGCTCCCACACACCCACCGGCTACATCACAATTTCTAGCTGCCAGAGGGGAAGGGCTTTACGAGCAAAAAGTCAAGAGCCCCACGCCATACATTCCAAGTCTTTAAATTCTCAAAGCCCAGCCCTAACAGACAACACGGACTGCCCTCTGGAGGCTCAAGAACTACCAGCGGCCAGGAGAGTCAGCAGCTGTGCTTTCCTCTTTGGCTAAAGGCTAGAAATGCATCCCGAGTGTGACCCACGGCAGAGCTGACGCTGGGCAGCTCCAGGGGAGGCTCACCTGTTCCCAATCTTCTTCTTACACACCATGCACACCTTCTCCTCCGTGATGATGCACTTCACCTGCTGGTGTAAAATCCGCTCTTCCTGGACCTGGGCAGGGGCAGGGAGATTGGGGGAGGGTCCCATGGTCTAGTATGTAGAGCAGAAGGCAGAGGCTGGCAGTGTCTCATCTCTCAGGCCACAGAGTCCTCTAAAGGAGGCACTTCAACTAAATGTCAAGTCGGTTACTGGATCTGAGCAACAGTGTTAAAGAAACACACAGCTCTGCCTTGTCTACAGGGAATATTGGTAGCCGTCTCACACTAAACAGGACAACCCCACCCGAAAGGCTGGGAAGTTCATACCCTCAGGAATTCTGCATGGAGAAGGTTCTTGAGCACTTGATTGAACCGTTTCTTTTGTGCATTTTCTTCCAAGACCTTTTCCAGAAAGATGCGTATATCGTTAATCTGAGTGTTTGCTGGCAGAAGGTTGATGGCCTAGGGACAGGAACAGAGATGGGAACAGGGTGAGGTGGAACAGGAGTGAGACTGAGATGTCTGAAGCCACAGAGCTCGCTGACCCCAGTCCCTTTCTCCACCCCCTCTTCTCATCCAATGCTCCCTGCAAGTGTCCTCCATGTCCCCGAGAAGAGCTCCTGACCTTGGTGGTGTCCAGTTTGCTATGGTGCAGCTCGAGGACCTGAAGGGCAGCCTGGAGGTTGGCCTGTGGCTCCTGCAGTTCCAGCTTGATTGGCCCCAGGCAGTGTACGCTGGGTGGCGATAGGTACATCCGCAGCAAGGACAGATACACCTGTGTCGTACAGGCACAAGCCACGCACGTCAGGCTGGCAGGACCCGCCCAGAAGCCCCCAGCATGACCACCCCTAAAGATAAGGGAGGTTGGTCTATAGTACAGCCGTCATGGAGCATTTACAACTCATCATTTTTCACCTTTTAAAGGTTTTTGTAAAATCAAAAAGGCAACTGCAGATGTCAAAAACTAAGCATTGTGTTTTCCCTGAGAGAAAAAAATCAAATGCCTTGTATTTGTCTGCATTATACTGTTGACAAAATGCCAACACTGTGAAATGACTTAAAAAGATCCCTCGTTTCCTTTGGCTTTGAGGCCGAGACCCTGTCACATCTTGGCAGGTGACGATTCACCCACGATGATGCCACATTTCCTTCCGGTGCCAGTATCACAGGGTTTCTCAACCTCAGCACTCAACATTGTGGGCTGGACAGTTCTCTGTGGGGCTGTCCTCGGCACTGTTTAGCAGTGACTCTGGCCTGTACCTCCCAGCACCCACACCCCCAGTCATGACAATCAAAAATGTCTGCAGGCATTGACAGATCCATGTGCATTCTAGACAGAGCACATATGCACACCTTAGCAGAACCGTCAGCTGTTCCTTCCCAAAAGGCTGACCGTGTAATTTATTACACAAGTTGGGACTCTTTTGAGAGTAAAGGGGCAGGGGTGCTACTAAGAATCCCCCAGATGACAACAGAGGTAAGCCAGAACTATCCAAGCCAAGCAGGATGTATGGTCACCCTGCCTCCCCCTCACTACACACAGGCAGAATCAGTCAGTGCACTGACCCCACACCCTGTCTTATCTTAGCAGTTCATACTAGTGTCACCTGTGTGCAAACCAGAGGGGGTCAGGAACACTAAGAGGGACCGTGAAATGCACACATGCTCCCTGGGGCCAGGGTCACTACTTACATCTTTGTTGCCGTCTTTGTTTTGGTCATAATGCTTGTGGCAGTATCTGCAAGAGAGAAAGCGGTGAGACCAGAGGGGCCGTCTAGAGAAGGTCATCGAGGCTGCCTGCATGAACACCCAATGAGAGCCCAAATCAGGGGCCAGCACAGGAGGCGACTCTCGCTTCTGCTGCAGGGTGGAGGGGAGATGGGTCTCTCAGCCTCCCAGGCCTCTCCTCTCTCTGGGGGGCCTGCTTTTAGACCCACTGGGAGGTGGGATGGCAGGGTCAACGTACTCCTCAGCCATCCTTGTATCCTTCAGGACGTGGACGTAGATGAAGAGAGCTTGCTCGTGTTTCCCCATGCGGCCCAGCAGGAGAGCACGTTCTTCCAAGAGGCCTGTGAGGAAAAGGAACGTCAGAAACCCTCACCACCATCATGTAGGCCCAAGGCCAGCAGCTGAGCTACTAGAGGCATGGGTATTGGGGCAAATAAATTGGGAGAAAATATTTTTATTACTTGGGATGTTTTTCAAGGAGAAAATTACTAAAATTTCAAAAAGGGTGGAGGGAGCTATTTTAGGAGGTACTTTCTGTGATCATTTATAAACTGGGTAAGAATACTCATTCAGAAGTCAAGACCATAATAAGCACCACAACGTGCCAGGCACTTCAGCTAAGGTCAGCAAACACTTTGTCGGCTCTCACAGAGTTGACACATCAGACAAACGTGTGTCTTTTCACAAATATTGCTAAACAATGAACTTGGCCAAGAACATTTGCTGAGAAAATAAACATGTTTCAACCTGACTGTCAATTAGCCTGTGGTTCACACCTAAAAGAGACTCCTCTCAGTCACGGTTCAAGAGTCTTCAGAGGGGACAGAACAGGAGCATTGGCCTGGAACGTGGTTTTTCCCAGGCCCAACTTTTTGGGGGGATGGGGACTGGGAAAAAGGAAAGATCAGTTTTGCATTACCTTCAGCTGAAGTGGCTTCTGGTCATATGCCAGACACTCACCATCAAAAGGAAAGTCACAGATGAGCCGGCCTGGATCATAGTAGCTGGAAATTTCCAAGAACACAAGAAGCTTCCGTCGGTATTCTCCCAGCTCACCCTCTTCCTCTCCGGCAGGGACTGGAGTTTTGCCTTTAAGGGAAACTAAGCTCAACATGAAAGAATGCTGTCAGGCAGCAATGTGGGGTCATCAAGAAAAACATGTCACCACCATGATCAGAAAGGGCCTCCCCGGTGGGTTTCCAGTTGGACTTTTCTTGGTTTAGGGTTTCTAAAGGGCCCCCAAAAGAGAGCTTGAGCTTAGGGGAAAAAAAAAAAAAAAAAAAGCTGCATAGAGAAACACTCTAGTAGCCAAACCTGTATCAGCACAGTTATCATCTTGCAGACATGTCTATTCCTTCCTCCTCCCCCAGGGGTGACGCTCAGAGATGCCCACATCCAGACAAGAGCTCCTGAGCCTCACGTCTTGGGTCACTTAGCTGCCCTGGCTCCTCTGAGGAACTTCCCGCCCACCTGGGCCCATGAAGAATGGTGAGATCTGCTTCCCTACCCCACACATGGCACCCTTGGGTCCTAGCTCACCTAAGACCCAGGGCCACCTGGCTTTCTATGAGGACTGGTACCTGCCGGGAAGGACAGGAGATACTCCTTCATCAGACCTTGCACCTTCTCACAGTACAGCTGGATCAGGCAGTTGTGGAACCGAGAGCCTGTCTCCTCCCAAACGTGGATGACATGTTCCTGACGGGAGACGTAGGTCAGCCTGGTACCCTCTACACTGTGACCCAACTCAGTCATTCAGTCCCCCTCACATTTTTAAGGCCCAACAGGTCCCATCCAGATTGTCCCCTAATTAAGCTGCAAAGATTACCAAGGGACAGCTCCTCTAAAACCACAGGGAAATTTTACAGTACAACACAGCAATGTTAGGAATTATCTTCTTGATTTCCAATCTAAACTCCTTGATTAATTTTGTCCCATAATCCTCCAAATTCTCCTATCAACCCATATAATCAAGGTTAAATAGTTGAATCCTGGTACTTAAAACTGATCTGCTTGTCCTGTGGTCACAGTTGAGTTTGGCTGTACAAATGCGGCTTTGACATGTTTTTGTCAAACGTCACTCTCTTTTATCCCTCTGTAATTTACCTAGATTTAGAAAGCATCATCAAAAAGTAACACTTGCAGCGTGGTCTACTGGGATCTCTTTCTCCAGAGGACGTTGAAGTAACTCTCTTCCTTACATTTCTACCGATCCCCAAGGGACACAAAGCCCAATCGGAACCGCCCAGTAACTGAACCATGTGGTCCTGAATCCCAGGTTTAGAGCTTTTTAGTTGAGACCAAAACATATCTTACCAGATAAGGAATAGCCAGACCCTTAAAGTTCTCTACTAGGAAGCCGAGCACTCGGTCTCGTGGCAAAGACTCCACCTCCGGGAGGTCTTCCGTAAATATCTGCCAGGACAAACCCGAGTTCCATCAGCAGAACCATCTGACCACAGTGCTGCCTGCCGCACACGCGCAAGGGGAGGGTCAGGCGGACAGACTTTTGGAGGCTGGGACGTGGGAAGGGCGTACAAGAAGGCGTCCACAGGGGGTTAGTGTGACAGACTAGGTCGCAGGCCTCCTGACGTCTGTGCAAGGCTCTTTCCACTCCACTCCACTGTGGTCTCAGGTTTCCCAGTCTACTCTTTTGAGCACCAGACAAGGTGCGTGAATCCTTCCTCCCCTCCATCCCTTGCTGTCCTAAGTAGAATCTGGCCCAACCCTAGTAGCAGATAAATGCGAGGGACTCCCGTGACCAACCTTTAGGCCATCCTCTGGGAAGTCTCTCAGCACCCACACTGAGTAGGAAAAAATCAAATGCAGGTTTTCGGTGCCTAGGGGGAAGGGAAGACTTGTCAGCAAGTGAAACCCACCCTGCCCATTGGACTGGGAAGGCAGGTGCCCAGGTTGCTGCAGGATTTACTTTCCAGAGAAGACAGCTCTGTCCAAGCAGCAGTCACTCAGGGCTGCTTGGCTCTACTGGGCTGGCTACACACCAAGCGGCCATCAAGCTCCCTCCCACCTGGAAGACTTTTACCCCAACTGGAGGAATCAAGTCGGGTGACCACGGGGAAGGGAGGGGACTGACAAGCCAGAATCAGAAATGGTGGGAGATCAGGTCCATTTGCACACCATCCCTTTCAGAAGTTGGACTTACCCAGGTGTTGCAGGTACTGCACGGTCCTCTCATGGCCTTTCAGAGGGGAGTTCGCTTTCTTGGACTGGTCCACCAGCACCTGCAGAGCTGGCCACGAAGCCCAGGAACAAGGTCAGGAGCCTCTCCCAGACGGCGCATCCCCACGGGAGATTTATCACACCTCAGTACGTTTCCCCTGTCAACGTACAAGACCCTCCCAGATCAGAGACACCCCTCCCCCTGGTCACCTTTCTCGTGGAGCCCCTTCTTCTCGTACAGGATTATCAGTTCACTGTACTTGTGGGCCTTCTTCAGCACGTGCTCGCTCTCTTCGATGTGGCAGTGATTGTTCTCCAGGCGCAGTAAGGGGGCCACCAGGGCCACGTTCGTCTGCAGAGGAAGCAGGCCTTCAGCAGAAACTCCTTCCTGGGGCCCACCCTTACCTGGCCCAGGGCTGCTTCAGGATGAAAGGCCAGGGATGTAACACGAGCAAGAGAAAGCAAACAACCCTTTTCCAGGACTACTTTTATAGCATAGCCCTTTCACACAACATGTTTTAACTTTTTTTGGGTGGAGGAGAGAGGAAGGGAACATTTTCTTTGACGAAATACTGTCCCCGTTCGCCTTGTAGCACAAACCCCAATCTTACCAGAGAAGACCAGCCCACTGTAAGATTCTGGGTCAGCATCTTGCCTTATCCTCTTAATTCCAAGAATCTCACAGATGTCAAACAAAGACGAGGTGGTTCCCATCGTCAAAGATTTCACTGTTACTAGTGGTAGGTAGCTCCAAGTGGCACTTTCCCAGTTTCAGGGAACTAGGGATTTGTGGGTCCCCAAGAGCTAGGAGAACTCACATGGAGGTAGCACTTGAGCAGGGTGGTGTCGATGATTTGTAACAACTTCTTCTTGGATTTGATGGTGGGAGTGCCCTCCATGAGCGGGGAGGTACTCGACTGGTGATCAGAGTCATTCAGCTTCTTTACCAGTTGGCTTCGTTTCTGCAAAGGCCAAACATGGGGGATCTAGGCTAGAACTAAATCTTTCTTTATCATTTGAGCTACCAGGTAATTCCAAATACCTCCAAATCAGTTCACACCTATCCACCCTGATCTCATATTGCATATAATTTTTATCAGGAATCAAAATAGATGACTGCCAAACTGCCACAGATACAATCACAATTTTTTCAAGATTAACACCTGAGCTAACATCTGTTGCCAATCTTTTTTTTTTCTCTTCTTCTCCCCAAAGCCCCCTACAGTACATAGTTGTATATTCTAGTTGTAGGTCCTTCTAGCTCTGCTGTGTGGGATGCCGCCTTAGCATGGCTTGATGAGCAGAGCTAGGTCTGCACCCAGGATCTGAACCAGCGAAACGCTGGGCCACCAAAGCAGGGCACCTGAATTTAACCACTTGGCCACGGGGCTGGCCCCCAATCGCAGTTATATACTGGGTATTTACTACACACCAGGCACTTCGCCAAGCACTTTATATATTATCCTATTTTAAACCTAAAACAAATGCAGGTATTACTATCCCCATTTTACAAGTGAAGAACCCAAGGTGCAGATGTTAGAAATCTCATAAGTGGCAGAGGCAGGTTTCAAATTAGGGTCTGATTCCAAAGCTCACGTTCTTTTATTATTATTTTTTTAATCAATTTCATTGAGGTGTAAGTTACATACAATAAAATGTACCCTTTTATTTATTTATTTTTTGCTGAAGGAAAATTTGCCCTGAGCTAACATCTGTGGCGAGTCTTCTGTTTTGTATGTGGGTCACTGCCACAGCACGGCCATCGATGACTGGCGTAGGTCAGCGCCCGGGAACCAAACTGGGGCTGCCAAAGCAGAGTGCACCAAACTTAACCACTAGGCCTCAGGGCTGGACGCAAAATATACCCTTTTAAAGTATACTATGAGATGCATTTTGACAAGAGATATATATGCATGTGACCACCACCCTAATCAAGGAACAGAACATTTCTGTCACCCCAGAAAGTTCCCTTATGCTCTTCCCAAAGAATCCCACCCTCCCTCTACCCCACTGATTTGATCTCTATCACTAAAGATTAATTTTTACCTATTCTAGAACTTCATACAAATGGAATCATCTGGTTTGTACTATTCTGTGTCTGGCAATACCCACAGTCTTATATGCTTTACTATCTCTCTGGCAGAATATCAGTGTTCTAACAACGTCAGTGGAGAAGGCCAGGGAAGAATGTGTGCTTGGAGTCTTAAAGCTAAGACATTGGCAACAGAGGGCCTCCTTTAATGCCACAGGTCTGGGAGACAGTCCGCCCCAGAAACGTTTTTCACTCGGCATGTGGGCCATACAGTGTGCAGACAGGCATATCTATGTGCTCTCTGCAGGTGGCCGGCCACAGCTGGGTACCCCTGGAGCCCAGCGCCAAGGAAGTGCCAAGGCTACACATGCCTGAGCAGACCTGCGGGACGCTCACTGACCCAGAAGCAGGCGGCAGGAAGCCAGCTTGCAATTTTCCTAGCAATACTTCTCAGGGCTACCCAGGGGACCCCTTATAAAGGTCTGCAGAACACTTAAGGGGAAAAGATTTACTAAGTTCTCCAACTCTGAGTGGGTGCGTGGGAAATAAATAGTAACTTTCTGCAACAGCAGTTTGGGGTTGAGACTTCAACGGAGATAAAAGTTTTAGTATTGACTTGAAAATTTCACTTATCTGTCCCTAACAGTAAACCGAACAAAATCTAAATATTCACCCTAAAAAAACACGTTATAGAAGAATATTTATGGATAAGGACGGACTTTCCCAATATACGCCTAAATTTTTTAAAAGTACACTATAAAACAATATATAGTTTGAAATCTACTTGCAATAAATAAGAAAACAAACACTAATTCACAAATACATATAAAAGTCTGGAAGGAAAACACTAAAATGTTAGTTACATTTCTCTGGGTGGTAGAACTATAGGTGATTTGTATTTTTCCTTTATACTTTTCCACATTTTCCAAGTTTTCTGCAAAAAGCAGGTATTTTTTCCAAAAGAACGTATGCTCCAAAAAAGTTTGTTTTAAAAAACTTACTTTTTTCTATCAACTAAAATTTACTCTTTTTAGTTGCTCCAATAGCTTAGTGTGAATTTACCAGGAATTGAATGTGTTTCCTGGTATCAACATTTGGCAGAAACCAGCTCAATGGTACTATTGAGCAGGGAAATGAAGCAGAAAGAAATGTGCCCACCCAGACTTCTAGAGTGTTCATGTGCAGAATGCCTACGGTATTATACAAGGCCCTCGATTCCCCGCCATAGAGAAACAGGTATTGGAGCCCCCAGGTGAACTCTCGCACACCTCTCTGCATCATACTTACCTGTGTCAGGTAGTCAATCAGAGCTAAGTGAGCCTTCTCCAGCTCAGCCCCAGAGAGCACCGGCAGCGGGTTAGGGTACTGCAGCTGCTTCCTATAGTCTGTGGGCAGCAGGTCCGGGTACAGGCCCATCACATGGGTAGGATCTACATGGAAGGTAAACGTGATTCCGCCACCTCTCCTTACACTCCACTTCTCCTTCTCATCCTCCAGGACCCAGCTCACCCCTCCCTTCCTTCCTCCTGGGGAGACCTCCTCACTCACTTCTCCATGCTCCTGGAGACCTTTGTCACACTTATCCCAGTGTAATACTTACTGGTTTTACATGCAAGCTTTTTGTGGACATATAACATGTCTTATGTATCCCTGAAGCTCAGGGCTGAAGGCAGAGCTGGCACTGACAATGCTTATCTGACTTGCCGGTGGGGCAGTATGTTCTCTGAGTACAGGATTATGCCATGAGTTGAATCAGTCCCCAGTACAACATAGAAATGTAATTAACAATGGAATTACATCCCTTATGCAGAACAAACGATACAGACCAGTTCTGCTCTAGCCGCACAGATCTAGCTGTTCCTTGAACATACCAGGCATTCTTCTAACCTCATCACATCTGCACTGCCTGTTCCCTCTGCCGGGAATGCTACACCCATGCAGACATCTGCACGGCTCATTAAATCACCTCCTTCGGTCCGTAACTGAAACGCCCCCTTCTCAGAGATGCCTTCCCTAACCATTTTATCTTAAATTGCAATCCTAACTCCTATCTTCAGTACTCCTTATCCCCTTCTCCCTGTTTTATCTCTCTCAGCACTTATCACTTCCCAACATATTATAGTTTTGCTTATTTATTTTTTTGTCTTCCCCCTCCCCATCAGAATATAAGCCCACTACTTGGCACCTAGAATAGTCTTCAGCACATGGTAGGAGCTTGATGAAACATTTGTTGAGTGAAAAAATAAATTAGCAAATAATGAATACAGTAGTATTTGAACCAATTCAACAGTTCAAGGTTCAAGTTCAAGATCTAAATATGAGTCTCAAGAAATACAAGAAGTCTCTCACACTCTTGCCATTCCACACCATCATACTCGACCACCAGGACCCCACAAGCCCAGGGCCTCAAGACAGTGAGTCTCCTCATCGAGCCCTCCTGCGAATGCCTATAGTGCTCACCTTTCTACCCGGCCTCACAGCCTTTTAGGTACAAGTTGTAAGTTGCCACAAGGAAATAACCCTAAAAGAGTGGTTCTTAAACAGTTTTAGGATCTTAGAGAATTTGATGAAAGGTATTGATCCCCTCTCCAGAAAAACCCACATATGCACAAAATTTTACATCGAGTCTAGGGTGGTTCCCAGACTTGCTAACATCCACTCACAGGCCCTACGTCCTCACTGGGAGGAGACAGGGCTTCTCCCTGGCTCACAAGGAATACAACTACAACACCCTTACAAGGGGCCTGTCTGTGGGACATAGCAGGGGGGTAGGGGGTTGCAGGGAAACAAACCTGGGCCCACTGCACCCTGCTCTAGGGGGGCCAGGGGACATAGTCTGGTAGTACCATATTGTTCTCTGTAGCCAGGCCTCCCTGTGGCTCAGAAGACTCATGCCTCCAGAAGACTTCCTTTTGCTCCAATTCTGTGCCCTGAAGCAGTCTTCTGACTTGGGACCCCGGGTACACTCTGTTCTGCTACATCTCGAGTTTCTTTAACACAAATCAGGTCACGTGCAGTTGGTAACAGGGGAATGATGTCCATATGAGGCAAAAGTTGTGTTGGTTTGTGTGTAATTTCCCCCAGCTTGTTGAAGTTTGAAGTGAGCAGGGCAAGCTTTCTCACAACTAAAGAGAAAGCCTTAACCCTACAGGGAGACCTAAAAAAAGACCTGGAAATCCCACAGAAGTGCCCAGTTTTGTGCAAGTAGTGGCTAGTTAGAAACATCAAAAACCAGCAGTTTTTGTAGACCTATGGAACTTCTTGTTTATTATTCCAGTGTCTTCCCAAAGAGCTGGTGGCACACTGAAAATAAATGCTCCAACTGAGTACATTCAGGGGAAGGCTGGTAGATATTTATCGATTTCAGGTTGCCCAGCGTTCATGCCCCTTCTTAACAGCAACCTACTTCCTTCTGGTGAGCTCCCTCTTCCACACTATGTGTAGTCTTGGTGGGAGAATAATTCTTTGCCTTCTGGAGCAGAGGGCAGCCACAACTTCTTTCTCCATCCCAGAGGAAGTGAGACCATGACCTAATCCTGGCCAATCAGATCCCCTTGATCTTGAGAAAGTGATTCAAGGATGACAAGCAGTGTGCTACACACCAACATATATCTCATCCTACATGCTTCTTTCACGTAACGTTGATACTCCTTCACCAAGGAGGTGGGGTCTGTGTTCCCTTGCCTTGAACTTGGAAGGCCCTTACAAATCAACAGAATATGGCAGAAGGGACTGTCATAAAAAGGCACTGAGATTTCCACCCAGGTCTCTTGGATTGCTCACTCTGGAAAAAGCTAGTCACTCTGCATGAGGACGTTCAAGCAGCCCTGTGGAGAGACACACTTGAACAAGGACTGAGGTCCCCAGCCCACAACGAGCACCATCTTGTCAGCTAGGAGCATAAGCCACCTTGGAAGTGCATCCTCTAGCCCAGTCAAGACTTCAGATGAAGGCAGCCCAGCCAACACACAACTGCAACCACACGAGAGACCCCAAGCAAGAACTGCCCAGCTGAGCCCTTCTGAGATTCCGACCAACAGATACCATGAGACATAACAGATGATTTGTTATTTTAAGCCACTAAGTTTTGGGGTGATGTGTTACACAGCATTAGATAGCTAACACAAGCTGGTAGAGGGCAATTTTTATTAAAGATGCGAGAACATGGGAGGTGGCGGCAGCAACAGCTAAGGAAGTGGCCGTGCCAGTGGAGGACTGCCCAGCCTCTTCTGGCTACAAAGGGATTCCTGTCTGGCTTTCTGTTTCCTGCTGGGAGGTTCTCCAGAGCTCCCTTGGTTCCTCGCATTCCTGAGCCTGGTTCCCCACTAATTTTGTGGGCCCTTCCACCTACCATTCCCCTAAGAGTCCAATAAACTATGCTTAATTTATCCATATCAGCCTAAATTATCCAAAATCGGTCTCCATTGCTGACAACCAAGAACCTTAAGTGACACATGGAGTTACAACAGTTCATCACTGGTCAAGGTTGATGAAAGGTGGAAAAAATGCAAAGCAAAGAAGAGGAGAAAAGAGAAGATAAATATGATATAGAGTCAAACCAGGTCTATATACATTGATCCTAATTAGCAAAAATGGAATATACAGAGATGAAAAATTTAATCATAACAATAATGACAGCGAACACTGACTTGGCATTTATTAAGTACCACCCACCGTTCTAAGCACTTTATCTAACCTTCACTGCAACACTATGAGGTAAGTATTATTATCTGCCCTATTTTGCAGAGGAGAAAATGGAAGCACAGAGCGGTCCAGTAACTTTGCCTGAGGTTGGGCACCCTGACTCCAGAGTACTTGCCCCTCACCATGATGCTCTAATGTGTAGTTTTTAGGACACTGTGACAGGAAGGGCTTTGTGGCATTGCACTGTGTGGCTCTCAAAAACAACCTACTATCTAATCCTACTAAGCTGAGGTCAGGGCCTCTCATCTAGAACAGCACTCAATAAATACCAGATAATCGAATACACTATGTCGACTTGAATGACTTTCTGTTACCTTTCACTTAATGGCAAGGGCCAATCATCCTGGAAAATTGGAAGTCTGTATTTATGGGTGAGACCAGACTCATAAGATTAGGACTGTAAATATGGAACCACCATGGCCACCCACAAGATCCTGTTAGGTATGAGGATCAATTCAGATGAGCGTAAACTTCCTCCATTCTCAGAAGTCTCATATCATTTCTCCCGGTCCTTTCCAGTTTCCACTCCCTCCACCAGTTCCTTATCCCGAGGCCACACCCACTTTTACCTGTGCCAAGCTTAGCAAAGACCTGCATGGACTCATCAAAACGCTTCTGGCAGAAGAGGTTGAAGGCATACAAGTTCTTGATATGATGGATCTGTTGCTGCTTTTCACTGTCAGAATCATCTTTCATTTCCTAATAAGAGGGTAGACTAGGTAAGAGCTCATCACTCAACAGATATTGACTCAGTATGTACTAGGTATCAGACAATAGCCTAGCCTGGACATAGGCCAAAGTGTACAGGACGGCCACAGGGCAGCTGGCCTCACAGACTGCCCTTACAGTTTAACCATAAGACTGATAAATAACGATGCGATTAAAATTGGACAGGGTTTCTACAAAATACCTGACCAGTACTCCTGCAAACTGTCAAGGTCATGAAATATAAGGAAAGACTAAGAAACTGTCACAGATCAGAAGACACTAAGGGCACATGACAACTAAATACAGTGTGATTCCTGGATTTGAACCTGGATCAGAAGAAAGGACATTAATGGGAAAACTGGTGAAACCTGAATAAAGTCTAAAGTTTAGTTTAAAAACAGAAAAATTAAAACGAAAAAAACCCCAAGGTGAGTGATGACAGAAGCACGTGTGAGAGGTGCTCAATTCAGTCTGAGCGGTGGGTCCAGGAAGGATTCCAGGAGGAATGTAAACTGAGACATAAAGGACCAGCTGGAGTCAGCTGGGTGAGGCCGGGCAGGCGGCAGACGGGAGGGGAGAAGGAGGGTGTGTTTTCAGCAAAGACGACAGCACATAAACAAGGCTCTAAAATGACAGAGAGAGAACACGGTGTGCTCAGGACTGGAAGACATTTAACACAGCTCACACAGCTGGGCAAGGTTCTATTCACAGTAAAAGCTAAATAAATGTAGCTGTTTATTATCTGTTCCTTCCTTCTAACCCTTTTTCCCTCTTATCTCCCTTTTAACCAATCTTCAATACATTTAATTTCTTCCTTCAAAACATCTCTTGGTGTTTTCCCTTCCTTTCCTCTTGTCATCACCCTGGTCTCGACCGTCAGCAACAAGTGGCCACACCTGGTCTGAGCTCTCCCCCTGGGGTGTTAAAGGCTTTCAAACCTAGTGCAGTCCCCTCACCTAGCTTATTCCCAGATGTTCAAGTCGCACCTGCGCCCATCAGGAGGGGCTCCAAACAGCCTGGCAATCCTGGTTTCCACACTTGTTTCCACTTCCTTAACTTCCTCGGGCTCATCAACGCTCCCTGTTTCTTGATCCTGCTCCTGATCTTACCTTCAAGGGTCCTTATCCTTAAAGGGGCCAACCTTAGGATGCCCTTTCCAGGCCACAGGCAACTGTCTCTTCTCTAGCATTTAGCTCCATGTTTCGTCAATACCAAAGTTTGGCATGTAATTGCCCTCTGAAAGTTTTACATTATGTTCTTTGATTTATTTAAATAAAATATAGGTTCCTCGAGAGCTAAGATGATGTCAACCAATGTTCTTTTGTCATAGGGCAGAATACCTACTAAGTATAAGCCTAGACAACAGAAGGATCAATGGAAACCCACTTCTATCTTTTCTAGGAAAGACTAAACATACAGCTACAGCAGGAAGACCAGTGAAAAGACCCAAAACCTTCCTGTTAAGAAAAATAGATACTAAAAGAGCTATATACTGCATGATACCCTTTTTATAAAGTTAAAAAACTAAATACATTATTCAAGCACACACATATATATGAAAGACTAAAAAAAAAATTTTTAAGGGCATGACAAATACAACATTGAGGATAATGGCTGTGTCTGGAGGGGAGGCAGAGGGTTGGGATGGGGAGGAACAGATAGGTTACATGTTATTTTTCTAGAGTAGGGTGGTGGGTTCATGGGTATTCATTATTTTAAAAATGAAAATAAAGTAAAATAATATACGGCAACCCATGAGTGGAGAAAAAAAAGAATAGTAAGATGCTGCAAATAAATGCCCCAGGAAAGAAAGAATCTTTATGCAATATTGAATATGTCTAACTATTAAGACTGGATTTTTGTTTTAAATCTAGAACTTACAAATCCAAAATAAATGTTGCTCTTCTAAAGCATCCACCATATGTAACTATAAACATATGTATTCCAAAATTTGTGACCAATGTTTTCCTTTCAGAAATAATTTACAACATACTTTAGAAATTAAGTTTTCCTACTATTATCCTCATAAAAATCTCTTCTCTTTCACCAAATCAGCACTGTTCAATTGAATGACTAGGTTAGGCCCAGAACGACTTTTGATTGTTTCCTAAAATTGAATCCACTCTCCACTGATGACAATTGGATGTTTAAAAGGGCAAGACAAGCCTCGGAAGTCAGTCTCAAGAAGTGTGTTGGCAATGGGAGCATCAGTGGAACAAAGGCATGGTCACTACCATGCCATGCACATATTCAAGGAGAGTGACGGCCATAAACAAGAGTGCAGCCCTGTGAACGCAGCAACTTGACGTGGTTTCAGAAAACTTAAAGAAGGCCTGCTTATCCAAACTCACGAGTCTACTGCCGAAAGAGATTCTGGGAGGCCATCCAGTTGTTGCATCAATCGGACTGCAATCTTACATTTACGATTGTTACTTTAATGTCTGTAATCATCTTTAATTTTTCACGGCCATACCATATCTATTAAATTATTTTATTCTCCTATTAATTCTATGAGGTACTATTATAACTGGCACTCATTCTACATTTGACAGAGAAGGAAACTGAAAAAGTGAAATCACTGAACTAGAGTTACACAGATGTTTCATGGCAGAGTCCGACCCTGAACCCAAGCCTCCTGATTTTCAGCTCGGTGCTTATTCTACCAGTCCTAACTAAACATGAACATTTAAACCCAAATCGCCTGCTTTGGAGGACAATGAGGAAGGCAGACTCACACCCAGATCTCAGAAACAAGACTTACTGCGAGCTGTAGAGCCAATTCAAACTGCTTGTCCTGGAGAAGCTGTTGGATTTGGGTTGCCATAGGGACAGGAATGAGTCTCCAGACAAAATGATTGCTGGCCACATAGACAATGTTTGATCTGGAAGCAGGAGTAAGACTATCAGCAGAAACACCACAGGCTTTGTGACGACATAGATAACTTCAAAGCTTTGGAATAATACGGCAGCTACAGTAAAGAAAGAACTTCCTTACCCTCCCGAGGTAATGAAACGGGGCCTTTGCAATTCAATGCTCTGGACCAGGAGCCTCGGCTCAAATGTTCGGATCTCCACATATCGAGGCAACACTGCAATGATGTAGGGAGGCTGGTGCTCTGTGCAAGAGAGAGTATCTTGAGTTGTAGTTCTGGTCTAAGGCTTTAGATTTATGGACCATTTCAGTTGCCCATTTCTTTTTTCTTTTTTTTTTGAGGAAGATTAGCCCTGAGCTAACTGCTGCCAATCCTCCTCTTTTTGCTGAGGACGACTGGTCCTGAGCTAACATCCAGGCCCATCTTCCTCTACTTTATATGTGGGACACCTACCACAGCATGGCGTGCCAAGCGGTGCCATGTCCGTACCTCGGATCCGAACCGGCGAACCCTGGGCCGCTGAATTGGCATGTGCACACTTAACCGCTGCACCACCGGGCCAGCTCCTAGTTGCCCATTTCTAAGCTGTATTTAAATGGGATCCCCAAAGAGTCCACTAGTCAAATACCAACCCAGGATCCTACAATGTCATATACAAAGAAAAACAATTGTTTGCCTGAGTGATGCTAAGACAAATCTCTTGCACAAAATAGATGCATCTAGCTTTGCTGAGAGTGACCTGATCCTGCTCCTACCATTTCCCCCAAAGAGCTGCGTGAGAGCGTCCCCGGCTACTTTCTCACCAGTCACACAGCGAGGCCAGCTGCAGCCGCCCCAGCAACTCAGCAGTGGGAGAACAAGGCTACGCAACCTCTTCTTTCACTCTCTTAGGAGGGCCAAGAGGAAGAAACTTTTTTCCCTAAAATTATGCTAAAGAAAGAGTTCCACGTTTCTGGCCAAAGTTGTTTCTGCTTGAGATTTTCACAGGGAAAAGATGCAAAACTCCGCTTGATGCTTAATGCTTCACAGAGAAGGCAGCTGGACGGCATTCTCAGTGTCGCTGTTTTCTACCACTTACAAGAGGTATGTAGAATGTCAAATTCATAGAAAGATAACGTAGACTGGTGGCTGCCAAGGCTAAGGGAAGGGGGAAAGGGGCTATTGTTTAATGGGCATAGAGTTTCAGTTTTACAGGACGAAAAGTTCTGAATTCTGTTGCACGACAACGTGAATACATGTAACTGCTGAACTATACACTCAAAAATAGTTAAGATGATAGATTTTACATTGCGTTTTTTACTACAATAAAAAATAAAATTTTAAAAAGTAAAAAAATTTAGTAAGAAATGAACCACTAGATGGCATAATTATCACATAGAAATTTAACCTCAAAGAATATATTCCTAAGAATAGTTTCTTAGTATGGCTAACTTGCTGTGAATTTATTTTCCTCATTATCTACTTTCTGATAAAAAGTTTTTCATTTTATATTTGAAATTTATATTCTAAATGAATAGTACAATAAAATTTCAAAGGCAGAAGGGAACTCGGAAATGAGGAACTGAGGCCTAAGTAATACTTTCATCAATGTGAATGCTTTTGTTATTATGCTGATATTTTTCATCTTACCTGAAATTAAAAAGCATGTTCTTTTGTATTGGATTTTTTTCTTTTCTTTTTATGCTAGCCTCATTTTTAAAAGCTAGTCCAATTTTCTTTAATGTTAATTTGTATAAATATGTAAAATTTCTCTGTCATTTTTTAAGCTGGCCCACCTTAACAAGGCCTAATTTAATAAAAAAGGTAATCTATAACAGAAACCCTTTCGGTTGTCATATCTTATCATTTGTTCAGTCTCCCCAACTCTTTGACAACAAAGATGGTTTGGATCTCTTTGTAGCTTCAAAACTTGCCAGAGTGGCCAGGGGGCAGCAGGCATAGAAGAAGTAGCTGACAATGACAGGGATTCATCTATTCAGCAAACATCTGCTAAGAAGCTATGACGTTTCAGGCACTACTCAAGTGGATCAAGATGTCAGCCCAGAGCTCATGGAGCTCCTACACGAGAGGAGGAGACAGACAACTAAGTGCGTCTGTGGGACAGTGTGGGTGCCACGACAGAGAAACCTGAAAGGGCTATGGAAGGGCCAAGAGGGAGGTGACTAATTCTGCCGGCGGGTCAGAGAAGACTTCACAGAGGAAGTGCCGCCGAACAAGGCCTTGTCACGTGAGCAGGACACCGATAAAGGCAACAGCATGGATGATGGCACAGTGAGGGGGAGCCCAAATGACCAAAGCCTGGGTGAAATGGTAAAGATGAGAACAGAAGAATAAGTGAAATTTAAAATGTATACCATTCTAAGAAGTTTAGTCTTCCTCCTGTCAGATGGTGATTTTCCTAGCCTATCTAGAAAGACTGTCCTCTCCCTCAGTATGTTAAGGCACAGGAACGCTTTTGAGAAACACTGCTGAAGCCACTGGGTGCTAACAGAGGTTTTAAAACAAGAACTCTCACACTGGGGATCAGAAACACACTCCAAGCGTATTACACACATCTTCCTCGAATCTACCAAGGTTCCTCTTCTGAGGGAAAACAAGGGTCCCTGGAACATCATGCAGCTCTTAGGCCCTCAAATGTGTTAATATACATAACCTCGGGCCTTATAAAATACTATCCTTTTGATTTACCTTCCTTCTGGTCTATTAATCTCTAACCACCACCTAATAACCACCCTAAAACATGATGCTTTTATCAAATCATTCTACCATTTAGGAATCTAATGGCCTCCCAGACCTTCGCATGAGCCCCAACAACTGGCCCTATCCTTATTCCTCCACTGCCTGGACCACCTGTTTTCGCCAGGTCAGTCTCTGGAACACCCAGGTCAGTCTCTGGAACGCCCTCTCACAAATCAGCAGGTCTTCTGCATTTCTGCTCATTTTTCAAACTATTCTTTCTGCCTAGAAGGAAAGGGAATTTTTCTCCAAGCCAGATCCCAAACTCCCTGCCTGGTCTAGTCCAGTCTGACCTGTGTAATGAAACTTCTTCCTGACTCAGTGAACAATGAACTTCCCCTTTCTGAACTAGTCAATCTCACTTCACCCAATTTAACACTCCACACAGGGCCTTGCTTTATCTCTTTATCCAAAATGTAATCCTCATCTCCAAAGCTAGAGTCCTTAAAGACGGCACATTTGTATGCCCCACTCTACAGCAGTAACTATTATTAAAATGCTCACTCTTCTGACCAAAATGTGCTTCTAGACAATACCACTGTAGAGAGCTGGGAGCCTGACGCAGGTGCAAGAGCAGAAACGCCTACTGTGGAGGAGAGGGGCTGACTCCTAAATGCAGTCCGTGCCTCTAAACCACAAAAACCCCAGCAGCAATAACCACCACATCAAAAACCCTTCAATACTGAGTTACATGTATTACAGGAATAAATAAGGAATTTCCAATAATTTCCAAATGTAGTCTATTTGGCAGAGGACACAATAAAACCATTAAAAATAAAGTAAAAGAGAAGGAACTAAGAAGTAAAAATAGCAGTAGACAATCACTTCCTAAAATGCATAATTCTGTTTACAATTTTCCCCCTCTGGGGCAAAACCCAGCTTTCTACAAAAACAGAATATCTCATTTTTAATAACCCTAAGACACTCGTCTACTTAGAAGGGGAACTGAGAGTGAATGACACTGTAAACCACAGTCTGCTAAAGCTATAAAGAGGATTCCATTCTGCAGGGATGGTACACAACCCCAGCCCAAAGTGGGAAACAGCAGCTATGGAGGTCTCACCCATGGCCACCGGTATGTCTGTCCAGTTGAGAGCACATTTCTGTGTGCAGATCCCCTCCTCATTGAGCACCACGGTGAGATCATCCTGACCCACAGCCACTTTTCCATCTGCCAGAGGTGCAACTAAGGGTTCCAGCTGTTTTCCTGTTGGGAAGAGCTCTTTGATGGACCCCTTTCCATCCACCTACAGGAAGAGACAAAGTGAGTCACCCAGCATTCTCCGGCCAGAGGCATGAACTCACCCGGGAAAAATCCACATAAAACTCAAAACCTACAGAAGCCAATAATATTCCTTGTTTGGCATAAGGAAATATTATAGTCTGTTATGACAGATTTTGTCATCACAATGTAGAACCAGTTATTTTTTCTAACACAGAGACAAGCATCTTGCCTGGCAACTAAGAATGTCAAGTGCTGGCCAGGATGCAGAGCAACTGAACTCGCATACACTGCTGGCGAAAAGGCAAAATGGGACAGCCATTTTGTTTGTTAGTTTCATAATTATAAATTAAATATACACTTCCCATATGACCCAGCAACCCCACTCCTAGGCATTTGCCCAAGAGAAATGAAAACTTAAGTTTATAGAAAAACTCATATGCAAATATTTATAGCAGCTTTATTCATAATAGCTAAAAATTGGAAACAACTTAGTCCTTAATTGATGAATGGACAAATAAACTAGTACATCCATACCATGGAATACTACTTAGCTATAAAAAAAGAATATCCTGACGCACACAACAACACAGATGGATGTCAAATGCATTATGCTAAGTGAAAGAAGCTAGACTCAGAAGGCTACATACTGTACGATTCTATTTATATGACATTCTGGAAAAGGCAAACCTATAAGAGACGAAGAACAGATCAGCAGTTACTAGAGGCTGGGGTGCAGGAGGAGGGTTGGATTTCAAAGGGGCAGCAGGAGGGAATTTTTTTGGGTGATGGAACTGTTCTGAATCTTGATTGTGGTGGTGGTTACATAACTCTAGGCACTTGCCAAAACTCAGAAATGGACATGAAAAACAATGAATTTTACTGTATGTAAATAAATGAATAATTTTTGAATAGCCTTGTCCTAAAGCAAGATTTCCCACCCTCAAAAGACTCTACCCTCAAGAAGGTGATGGCAGCATCCTAGCTAATCAGAGGAATGAGAGCCCCACTCATCTTTTGGCTCAGCCCCCCCCACTCCCACCCCTCACAGACTGCCTTCAGCACCTGTTCAGTCAGCTGCACAACAGTGACTTCTCCACGAGTTTGCAACTCTGATGTTGATAAAATTAGGATATTCCAACAACATAAATATGAAACAAATATATTAACTAGATAAAAATGAAGACCTAACACAGTGCAGGGTAGGGAAGTGGGGAGGTGGGAGAAAGGCTTCTAGAATTGCCAAGTCTGGATTGTGAGAGGGGTACACAGCTAAGAAATTTAGATTATTCTAGGAAGTGAATGGTATATCAAACTTTTCTACATATAGAATGCATACTGGAGGAAAAAAAGCCAATGTTGTGAACATTTACCACTTAGGTTAAGGGAAAAAGCATGTTATACAACAACATGTATAATGTGATATTTTTGTAAACAGCGTGGGAGCTCATAAACCAAAAGGTTAACAGTGATTATTTCTGAGGGGGGGGTTAAGGGTGATTTGCACTTCCTTTGTTTTCCTTATCTTTATTTTCCTCTTTTCTATGATAAACACATGTGACTTTGGGGAGAAAAAAATCAGTGAAAATAATTTTTAAAACAAATACACTACAAGATTTTGGCGGGGGGAGACTCAAAGTCTTAAAAATACTTAAATTAATACTAAAATTAGTTTGTAATTCCTGAGCACTAAGGCCTCAAGATAGCAGTCCACAATAATGCTGTTGGACAGGGCAAGAAGTCCTAATTATCTATCCCAATAATTAGATAAAGGATGTGGATAATTCACTATGTAGAGAATTAAGAGTTGACTTTGCCTGGTTGAAGATACACAGACATCTTATTTGTGGGAGATGCTGAGAACATGAAAAATAAAAAACATACACACACAAACCCTATTACGCCAAAAACTCTACTTAAGGCAGTCTCTTGACCTGTAGTTCAGAAGCACATAATCATCTTCCCCAAGGTAAACTGACGATATTTGCAAAATAATAAGTTTTACCCTTATTAGGTAGTAGTCTCTCTTGAAACCCACACAGATAGAATTTTCACACCATGCCATGGACTTGGGCACATCTGGTACACTAAAGTCCCCCTGAAAAAGAGAGCAAGAGTTCAATGGGAAAGATGTTGAAAGAAAAAAATCATGACCTTCCTGTTATTCCACCCCCATTCTGCAAAACGCCCCTCACCCTCGTCTGAATACACTTCTATAAGCACAAGGTGAGGGAACCACCCATAATAAAAATCTAAGTCACCCACGAACTGGGCAAGGTTTATTTGGAAAAGGTGAAAACCCACTTTGAAATAAACCAATCTGTATAGATGTTGTAGAATTGTACTGCCCCTGCCTCTGAAAACCAGGAAACTTGGATGAGCGGGCGTGAATAAGCTTTCACATAGTCATAGCAGAGCACTATATCTGGAAAGAGCTCCAAGACTGGGGTCCTCACCTTCACTAGAACTGAACAGGAAGTCTTTCAAGCTGTAGGTCAACCACAGCACCTCCCACCCAACCCATGGACCAGGCAACAGCGGAATGTACCTGCAATTCATGAAATTCCCTGTCCTTCCAGAAATAGAGCTGCAGCTTCTTTTTCACAGCTACACACATCCGCAACACCTCCTCACCAGTCTCTGTGTGCTGGGAAGAGACACCCAAAGTAAATGAGGATGTAGACATAACAACTCCATAATGAAATGACAACTACATTAGAGATTTTCTACCTTGAAATGGCTACTAATCTGAAAATCTCCTGTAATACAAAGGCACTAAGCCAGACAAGTTGACCCAAAAAACACTATTCTCTAAGATGTACTCAGAAACAACAGGCTAAAGAACACTTCCTCCCCCAGGGCTGCCAGTCAAAGGCCCCAGCCCCAGCAAGTCTTGTGGACATTCATAATTCAGAGAGGAAAATCCCGGGGCAGGCCTTCACCTACATAACCGCTTCCTCCTTTTTTTCTTAAATGTTTCTCGCTCATGGCTGTCAACACATGGTCAACACATGCTGGGTCAGGGATCAGCGTGTGTCAGTGACAGCAGGGCCACTTTCAATCCTCTAAAGGAGTTGGGGAGAAAGAAAATGCCTAAGCATAAAACAATGCAGTGTCAATGTAGACCATAAATGCTAAAATGTGATCAAAGCTGAGTTGAGGGGTGAGACAGATTTTGAAGAATGTAAAGATGATGAATTGGCAAAAATAAGGAGAAACATCTTTCCTGAATAACCAAAACTCCCTAAAGACAACGACCACGATGATATGTTTAGAACAAGAGTCAACTTCATGTCCCATCACCATGTTTTGATACTGTTACAGTCTCGATTTCCCACTCATGGCGTGTCCATGACAAGTGTTTTTATCCTTGGTTAGTTTGCCTCCTGCCATACAGATGCCTGCTACCCTAAGCAGTACACACACAGGGAATGCAAATGTTCCCATTTCAGACCACATGCTCAGTGGGAAACTTCTCTAATACAATCCAAAATCAAACATTCCCTTTGGAGTCTCTACCGGGTTTGGATATCAATGTTATTCTTCCCAACTAATGGTGGGAATGACGTAGGGAAGACGGTATTTATTAAAGCACAAAGTCAAATTTCACCTTGCCCGCACTTACCTGGAGGTCACATGTGAACAGTGATGCTCCTTTTGCCTTTGAAACCGTAGTGATTTGTTGAAATGTCAATAGGTCATGGACATAAATATTATTTTCTGTTTGGAAGGAGGTAAAACATCACTAGAAATTATCACAATTCTCTAGCATAGCCACCTTCAAGACAAAAAAATACTGTGTAACAATCAGAAGAACCAAATGGAAAAGGCTGGTTGAAGACACACCTTCAGTTTAACTAACAATAATTTATTCTGGTCTGTTACCAGAATCACATTACAAAATCCTTAAGAGGTCATTCAGTCTTCTGGACTTGGATATTTTGTTCCTTGAAATTTGGGCTGGCTTGAGTAAAAGAGCTTTCACTTCTAAAACACTCTTATACTCTGTCTTTCTCAAGTCTGGAAATTTGTGATGCAATATTTGTACAAGAAACGGCTTTCAGAGCTACTTAGAATAGGAGGCTCCAACAAGAGAAAGGAAAGCCCCTGTGGATTTTGTACAAACCCATGACAAGGATTTCTTTTCCAGGTAAGCAAGCAAAATAGTTTCACTTGGGCCTCATATCTAGTTTTAGTCATGAAGATTTAGTTACTTTAAATGTTTCCCCTCAATCTAGGAACTAAGTTAAAGAAGATTTTACTATTTGGACCCCGGACTGAACAGTACAGAGGGTGAGGCAAATTTCTAGTCCTGTGCTTGTCAAGAAAACCTCACTGGCTGCCTTCCGTGAAACTAAGGCTTTTCAAACAAGACCCTGAATAGTCTGGCTCTAATCTGTCTCTCACCTGATATCTTGCCACTACATATGTAAAGTCTGATCACATCTCAAGGCCTTTGCCCAAGCTGTTCCCTCTGCCTATAACGCTCTGCCTACCTCTCTCTTTCTGTTGAAATTCTAATCATCCACTAGATAATATAGTTCCTCCCATTACTAAGATCCCACAATATTTTCTATAAATTTCCATTGTAACTTATCACATTGTATCATGATTACTTTCTGTTATTTCAGTCTTCATAATCAGAACATAAGTTTCAATGACAGACACCATGCCTCATCCAACTTGGCATCCCCAAGGCCTGGAAGAGGGCTCAAGAAATACTTGCTCGACTACTGAATGCATGAAGTGACACTCCTTGCAGAGGAGAGCTCAAGTTCATGGGAGATATTGTTCCCTTTATTACCTGCATGCCCTGCTGTATCTGGTTTGGAACATGCCAATTTCATTGTTAAGAAACTACTACCAAATTAACCACAAAAGTGTTAATTAGGGCATAGCTTTTGTTTTTTGACACATGAAATACAAATGTAACCTACATTTTCTTACCTAACAAGCTGACCAGAATCTTAAACTGGGAAACCACATGGATCTGGAAAATAGCAAATCATTAGACTCAATTAAACATTTCTGACAAGATTTAGCAACTGCTCATTTAACTACAGTACTAAAAAGTGACTAAAGAGCCTATACCACTGAAAAGGATCTGACTTATATTTATGTGCAATCATAAAGTTCGCTTGTGAAAGAGGATCTCAGCCACATGACGGTTGGACGAGATCCCTGCGCACATGGGAGGACAGAGAGCAGAGGATTCAAAGATTAATAAACAACGTTGCCAAGCTCCTAGCTTTGAGATGGTCTCATAGAAGTCAAATATTCTTGTAGTGACCACCATCACTGCCTACCTGCTGAATCTTTTTGGAGAAGTTCTTATTGGATTTCTCTAGTGTCACTTCAAACCTGTTGCAACCTATGGAAAAGAAATAAACACTCACAGTTCCAAACACAGGGATACATATAAAAATTACAACAAAAAATGCTGCTGCATACTGCTCTCCTACAGAATCTTCCAGAATTCCTAAAAGACCATTAGTTGGAGCTCTAAAACCTAAAGTCTTCACTGAGCATAGTAAGCTGCTTTCAACTCCAATTTTAAACCAGAGAGTTCCATGCACCTTCACTTGGCATTAGCAGAAAGGATCACACCACAGAAGTTTACTGAGGCTGCAAGGTACTTACGAGTCTGAAGGTCTTGCCCTACAAAATAGTACCTTGGCAAAGTGTTTCACAAAAAAGAGTGTACAAAGTAACAGTCACATATAAGAGCCCAAGCAATGAAACCCAGCCCAAAGCATCCTTGGACGCAGACCAACTGAATCCTAGCAGCTACCGTATGCCCTGCCTCATAGGACAGGGCAAACGCTCAAGACCATAACCAGAGCTAAAGCAATTTAATGCATCTACACTTACGGCCACTTTCAGGTGATGCTACATCTGCTGGCACTGTCGTGAAAAAGGGGAAGAAAGTTATATTCCATAAAAACATGTGAAGCCAGCCGTGCCGGGATAGCAAAAACATTCAGCCTCAAAAGTCACCAGAGAGAGAAAAAGAATAGTCATCATAATAATAACAGCAGCTATCATTAACTAAGCAACAATGAGGTGCCAGGTTCTGGGTTTAAAAATTTATGTATATTTTCTGTAACTTCACAACCACCCCAAGAAGGAGGTATTATTACTCAACTTTACATGTGAGAGACCTGATGGGTCAAGCAGTTAGGTAGTATGGTGAGACAACCCAGAAGCAAACCTGGGGCTGGATCTAAAGCCTGTGTGCTGAGCACAACCCTGCTACCTGCCTCCCGGCTCATGGAGAGACTGTCCACACTGCTGCCCACAGGCTGCTCCCCGCAGCTAGCTGTGCCCCTGTCCCCAGGAAGTCGGTGGAGATTCTTTGAGCAGACCCAAGTGCCCGTCTCACCAAAGCTAGTCTTACTTCCTCCATGTGTGCCTCAGCAGAGGAGATAAAGAAGGGGCCCTGAAGCTCTGGCAGATTCAAGAACATGCCCTGGATTCTGCCATTATATTTCACAAGAAAAAAAGTAATTCAGCCACTTCCTGCTTGAAAAGAGTTCTGTATTTGAAAAGAGCTTTATTATTACTTCTAACAATTCTCTATATAAGCAGAATTATCTAGGGCAGAGATTTTCAAACTTCTTGGTTTCAGGAAACCCTTCATAATCTTAAAATTATTGAGGACCTTGAAACTTTTACATGGGTTATATCTATCACTACTTACCATATCAGAAATTAAAACCAAGAAATTTTTTTTTTTTTCCTGAGGAAGATTAGCCCTGAGCTAACTACTGCCAATCCTCCTCTTTTTTTCTGAGGAAGCCTGGCCCTGAGCTAACATCCATGCCCATCTTCCTCTACTTTCTATGTGGGACGCCTACCACAGCATGGCTTTTGCCAAGAGGTGCCATGTCCACACCCAGGATCCGAATGGGCAAACCCCAGGCCCGAGAAGCGGAATGTGTGCACTTAACCACTGCACCACCGGGCTGGCCCCCCAAGAAACTTTAAAAAGATGCATTTATTGACTCATTTAAAAATAACAGTAATATGGGGCTGGCCCCGTGGCCGAGTGGTTAAGTTCGCGCACTCCGCTGCAGGCGGCCCAGTGTTTCGTCGGTTCGAATCCTGGGTGCGGACATAGCACTGCTCGTCAGACCACGCTGAGGCAGCGTCCCACATGCCACAACTAGAGGAACCCACAACGAAGAATACACAACTATGTACCAGGGGGCTTTGGGGAGAAAAAGGAAAAAATAAAATCTTTAAAAAAAAAAAAATGCATTGCTTGATTTAAAAAAAAATAAAATAAAATAACAGTAATAAGTCCATTATACGTTAGCATAAATAACATATTTTAAGGAATATTAACTATTTTTATGAATTAAAAAATGCTCTGCTTTACATTTTTACAAATCTGTTTATTGTCTGGCTTAAGACAGCTGACTCTCACATCTGTTTCTGCATTTAATCTATTTTGATACATTGTTTTGGCTTAAGTATATGACAAAAATCTGTCTTCACAAGGACACATAGTTGGAAAATGGGGGAATATTTTAATAGCTTTTTCAGATAATTGTGCATCTTCTTTGATACTATACCAAAACTTGACAAGTGGAATTTCTTACAATATGGAATCTGAAACCTATTAATAAACTTTTCTGTTAGATTAAAATCCATTGGTCTATCTTACACTTTGAATGAATCTTTTACTCACACATGATTTAGAAACTTCATGCATTGGAAAATATAGGTTCATTGAGTTATACAGATTTTCCAAATGTTGGCACATTTTGTCATAGGATTAAAAAAAAAAAATCACCCCAAATCTCATCAGAAAAATCTTGAAGTATTGAGAAGCTGTCAAACTCCTAGGGGCAGAAACAATTTTTTCACAATTCTCATTTTCTCTTGAAAGCTCTAACTTTATCATTAGCAACAAATACTGCCAGTTGTTTTCTTTGAAGTGACAGGTTCTTTTTGCTCATTTTTGAGAAAACACCTACCAAATACCCAAATGGTCTGAAAAACCATAGTCTATCTGTTACTCTTTCAAGCAAAAGTGATGCTCCATGAAAAAGTGGCCAGTTCAGCTCATAACTCAATCACATAAAAACTTTTACACCAGACAACCATAATGTTTCCTACCCTGTCACACAAAAAGGTACTTCCTATTACATCACAGAGCTTATTAAAAAGATGTGTTCTAAAAGGTCAAAATATAAAAAAAGAATAATTTTACTGCCTCACCAAGAACATTCTTAGGTGAAGCTGGCTTTAAAAAAAACAAAAACAAAAACCACCGTGAGTGCATGCTGAAGAACAACACAATGACCACTAGCACAGTTTGGTACTAACAAGTTTGCTGACCACTGCCTTGAACTTGTGCTAAGGGGCCAGCAGTTTCAGCTGCCATTTCTTTTGTACCATCAGTGCAAATGTCAGTAAGTGTCAGTGAAAAAAAACAAATAACATTTGGTGTTACCGTGAACTTAGTTTTGACCTTGTGGATCCTCTGAAACGATCTTGGGAACCCCCTGGGGTCTACAGATCACACTTTGAGAACTGCTGCTCTAGGGTGACGGTGCCAATGAAGTAAACCTAAAATTATTAAGGCCTTAGATGCAAACTAACCTAACCCCTGTTTAAGAGTAGAATGAGGCCAAGAGATGTTTATGAGCTCAAAGGATCAGCTCAGAGCAGATCAGAACCCAGTCCCCTTAATCTTAGTCTTTCTATAACATCTTATTACTCTCTCCCTTTCCTCAGAAAGACAGTCTAATTGCAGCCCTATCTAGGTTTGAAATATCTCAAATTTAGAAACCAAGTTAGTTCCACAGATGATTCATGGTGGCCCAGGTCTATTTCTGGTCCCTAAGCAGACCAGAGCTGGGCCAGAACTGAACTGTTCTCTAAGGGTTTAGGGAGAAGTGAAGTTTCTAACCAGTTTCCTTTCCTAATTGTCTAAGGTAGCTTAATATTGTTATTCAAGTTACCTATGGGGAAAGCAAGGCCCAAGAATATTAAATAACTTGTCAAAGATTCCATGGCGAATTGAACAACAGGGCAAGGAGCAGTCACCAACAGGGTTCCAAGTCAGATTAACACTAATATTACCAGTTTGAGTCTATACTACGTTGAATGGTTTATTTTTACAGTCTAGTTTTCAATTCCTCAAAACCCATACAGAAATGATATACTAAATAAATCACTTGATCGTAGTGTTTATTATTTGATGGCACAAAGAACGAATTATCTATCGGGGTAAGAATATCAGACTCTCTTATCTCCCTGTCCTGCACAGTATCTGAGCCCACAGTAGATAGTCCAAACACAGTTGTTGAATGCTGAATAAAATCCAAGGCAAGCTTAGTTTTTAAATTATAGACTGGGTAGATGTCATAGAATGCAAATATTCTGGCTCTGAGAACTAAAACTTTAAAGCAAGGGCCAGCAAAGTACCATCCATGGGTCCAATCCAGCCCTCCAAAAGTTTTTGCAAATAAAGTTTTACTGGAACACAGTCATCATTTACACATTGTCTACGACTGCTTTTTTGCTACAACGGCAGTTGAGTAGTCAAGACAGAGAGCTTATGGCCTGCAAAGCCTAAAATATTTACTATTTGGTCCTTTTTGGAATAAATTTGCTGACTCCTGATTTAAAGGAAAGTTGAAACACTTAGAAATGAAATAAACCCTCTGTTTCGATCTTCTGGTTTCTCTCCTTATCCCACCACAGAACCTGACCAAGTGCTTCCTCTTCCCCTGCCGCACCAGCGAGGGCAGCAGAATGTGCCATTCCAAAACATGCTGCTTTGGCATAAGGATTATTTTGAGATAAAGGCAATTGAGAAGAAGCACACACAAGAGAAGCTCTCTGCTCACTCACTTCAAATTGCCCAAAAGCAGGGCATAAATGTACAAAGGTATCCCCCACTCCCCTCTCCACCAGAAAGGACAGAATTTAATCACTGGAGATAACTCTAGACCCTTATGAGCCCAGAGGGATCTACATGACAAACATCTCCAAACAGCTTCCCCCGTACATTTGTCTTCCCACAACTGGCCACCAAAGTCCTTTTCTTTGTCTTGTCTTGTTGCTTCTCTAAAAATTTATTCTTTGCTTGTTAAGATGCTCTGTAAGCCCAAGTTCTAACCACCCCATTGAGTCCCTCATCATTGAGTGCTCCCATGTATATGTGTCATGTACATGTTCATAAACTTCTGCTTGTTTTTCTCTTGTTAATCTGTCTTTTGTCAATCTAATTTACAGCCAATGAACCTTAGATGGGTAGAGGGAAAAAGAATTTTTTCCTCCCCTACACTGGTTAATGCTCTTTTTCTCCAATGCCACCCCTGCTCCAGGTTCCAAAGAGAAGGTTCTATTTCCACTCTTACCTTAAGCTATTAGGTTGAAAGCTAGGAAATTTGTTTTTTTCTAATATGGTCAAATAGAGACAGTTTCATATGGTTCAACCTAGCCTGTCATTAACAGCAGATTTCTACAGATTCTGTAGCTCCAGGGTATAGTATCCAAACACATCAATTTTTCATAAAGAAAGCACAGAAATAAAATTAGGAAAAGAGAGTGAGGTACCTTTTTTCCCACTAGATGATACTCTAAAAGAATAAATTTCAAATACTTTTACTTATTAGTCTACATTTTTACTGACAAAGTCACATTTGATTAGAGCTTTAGTTTTCAAAGCCCTTGCACCTGACCCCAACAATTTTGTGACAAAGATACTATTTTATAGAAGAGGAAATTGACATTGGAAAGGACCTACTCAACAGCCACGCAGCCAAGAAATAAAGCTGGACTCAAACCCAGGGCCTCTCTGTCCCAGCCTAACCCCCGTAAGTTAACAAGATCTTTTAAATCAATGACTCCTAATTTCGTTTCCTACCACACCATTTACATAAGAATCTTATTCCCATCAGTACTATTTCTTGTTTCTGACAGTGAGTCTCCGAGAAGTGAGAAGGGGGGAAATATCCAGCCCCATCTCCCAGATATAGCCAAAAAAAACAACAAACGCTGGAGATTCTCACATTTCTCCCCACTTTCCCACTGCACTACCCCAACCCCCAATCACTCCTTTAACGGCCCAGGAATCACTGATGTCACAGTTGTATGCTAGCTGACAATCAAAACTTTTTTTTTTACACGAGCAGTAAGCCGCCTCTTTCTCAGTCCTGGAAAGTTGCCACTTACCAACATCCTTCCGAATCCTATAGAGAAGAAGATGTCCTTGTTTGGTTCCAACGAGAAGCCATTCCTCTGGAAAAGAAAAGAGCTGTGAGAAAGGTCAGTCAGCTTTAGTAAGACCCTATTTCTTTAGCTGGGGCTTGTAATCAGAAATCAACGGGTCAAGAAAATGAATTGCTTTTGATAGCAGGTGATTTGCAAAGGTAAAGAATGTTTATATGCAAGATATGTTTGAGAATCAACCAAACAAAAAAGTATTTATCGAACAATTACTAAGCTAGACATTTTAGAGAATAAAAAACATCTCTGGCTTTACTGTTTCAAAATTAAACTGACTAAAAACATGATGGAAGTTTATAAAATCATAAAATGGATAGTATAAACATGAAACTACGTACCTAATCTCAGAAATAACAACTAAAAGGCATCCTTTGAAGGTTCAATGGTTTTACTTTAGGGGAAATAAGAAGTGCCACAGCATTTCGAATTTACAGAATTATCTCAAAAGATGGTCTAGCAGATAATAACAAGTGTTGACAAAGATAGGAAGAGACTGGAACCCTCACATTGTTGGCAGGAATATAAAACGGTGCAGTCACTTTGGGAAACAGTCCGGCAGTTCCTCAAAAGATTAAAACATAGGGTTACCATAGAACCTAGCAATTCCACCCATGGGCATACACACAAGAGAAATGAAAACATATGCCCACACAAAAATTTGTACATAAATGTTCATAGTAGCATCATTTGTAATAGTCAAAAGGTAGAAACAGTGCAGATGTCCATCAACTGAAGAATGGATAAACAAAATGCGGCATATCCATACAATGGAACATTAGCCAGACTTTAAAATGAAGCACTGTTGGGGCCAGCCCAGTGGCATAGTGATTAAGTTCAGCGTACTCCAATTCGGTGGCCCAGGTTCACAGATTCGGATCCCAGGCACCAACCTACACCACTCATCAAGCCACACTGCAGAGGCATCCCACATACAAAATGGAGGAAAGATTGGCACAGATGTTAGCTCAGGGCCAATCTTTCTCAAGCAAAAGGAGGAAGACTGGTAATAGACCTTAGCTAGGCCCAATCTCCCTCACTAAAAAAAAAAAAAACCAAAGCACTGTTACATGCTACAATAGGGATGAACCTGCCATGCTAAGTGAAAGAAGCCAGACAAAAGAGGCTACATATTGTCTGATTCTATTTCTATGAAATGTCCAGAACAGGCAAATCTATAGAGACAGAAAGATTAGTGGCTGCCTAGGGCTGGTGGGCTCGGGGGAAAATGGGGAGTGACTGCTAATGTGGACAGGGTTTCTTTTTAGGGTGATGAAAATGTTCTAAAATTCATGTGGCAACTCTGTGAATGTACTAAAAACCACTGAATTGTACACTTTAAATGGGTGAATTGTATGATATATTAATTACATTCCAATAAAGCTCTTATTAAAAAAAAGAAGATGGTCTAGGCCAGTGGTTCTTAACCCTAATGTGTCTGAGAATTATTTGAGGGTTTGTTAAAACAAACTGACGCCCTGGGCCGGCTCCGTGGCCAAGGGGTTAAGTTCGCATGCCCGCTGCGGCAGCCCAGGGTTCAGATCCTGGGCGCGGACACGGCACCGCTCATCAAGCCACATTGAGGTGGCATCCCACATCCCACAACTAGAAGGACCTGCAACTAAGATGTACAGCTGTGTGCAGGGGGGGTTTGGGGAGATAAAGCAGGAAAAAAAAAAAGGAAGACTGGCAACAGATGTTAGCCCAGGTGCCAATCTTTAAAAAAAACAAAACAAAACTGAAGCCCTGCCTTCAGTTTCTGATTCAGTTGTTTTGGAATGTTTTGGAAGTAGGCCTGGGAATTTGAGTGTGTGTGTGTGTGTGTGTGTGTGTGTGATTAGCCCTGAGCTAACATCCATTGTCAATCCTCCTCTTTTTTTTTGCTTGAGGAAGATTCGCCCTGAGCTGACATCCATGCCAGTCTTCCTCTACTTTGTATGTGGGAAGACTCCACAGCATGCCTGATGAGCTGAGTAGGTCTGCACCCGGGATCCGAACCTGTGAACCCCAGGCCACCGAGGCAGAGCGCACAGAACTTTAACTACTCAGCCACAGGGCCCGTCATGAATTTGCATTTTTAACAAGTTCCCAGGTGACGCTGATGCTGTTGGTTCAGGGTCCTCATTTTGGAAGACACTCGTCAAGGCGAAATATAAAGAGGCTCCAAAATGATTTAAATAATTACCCTAACAGATCTCTATGAAATCATTAAGGGAAGTTCAGCATGTGCAGATGCTTCCTCAGCTTTCTGATGCTGTAACACAAAGGTCACTCATTCTTTTCATAAGCTCTCCTGATCCTTTGAAAAATAAAATATTGGATAACGGGACAAATAGATAGCCTTTATTGAGCAGCAGGAAATGCTAAGCACGTTTCATGTTATTTCACTCATCCTCACAACTATCCTTTGAAGTATGTCCTTTTTTAAAATCCCCATTTTACAAACGAGGAAGTTGAGGCCCATGAGATAAGTAACTTGTCCAGAGTCACACGTGTAGTAAGTGGCAGAGGCAGGATTCTAACCCCAATCGGTCTGATCCCTAACCACCTGCTGTAATGCACTTGGTAAGGGATCCCACGTCAAAAGAATGGGTGTTGGCCAGCGGTTGTCTGAAAGGCAGCGGTTCTAGTTATAAAACAGGTCAGGAGCCACATCAGGAACACTTCTCCAGGTTGATGTCCTTAGTCTTCCAGAAAGAGTCATCCTGTCTTCTTTTATTTTTTTGTTTTAAAGCAGAGGCAGGACACAGAAAGTAAGACACTGTGTGCTCTTAACGACATAGATGGAAATCAGAAATAACACCCAGCTCTAATGGAATGCTGGAGATTTATACTGGAGCAGAACACAGAAAAAAATTCAGTTCACAATGCTTGCTTTGTAAAAGATATTACGTTTAGAACTCTACTTACAGATATCACTATATTGAGCAATTGGAATATTGAGGTTGATTTTGGGGACACCCACTGAAATTTCAGATATAAATAAAATGAAGTGGAATTTTTTTTTAAAATGCACTTATAACAAACATACAAATTTATAATCAAAAGGTGAACTTAATGTTGACCATCTTCCCCATCCTTCCCTCTCCACTCTGCCTCCCAGACCCCTGCCAGGTCCTGTTTTTATCTCTTTTAACAGCTTCAGCTTCCTCCCAAGTCTGCCAAGGCCTGCCAATTTCACCTCTACAGGGTACCTCACAACAGCCCTCTCCCCGACAGTCTCTCCAGGGACCCACGTGATGGCCTCAACTGGTCTCAGTCTACACATCCTTCCATGTTTACGGTCGGTTACTTAAAGCAGACCGCCAATGTTGTCACACTGGGACTTAAAAAATCCTCATGAGGGGCCGGCTCCGTGACCGAGTGGTTAAGTTGAGGTGGCGTCCCACATCCCACAACTAGAAGGACCTGCAACTAAGATAAGCCATGTACACGGGGGGTTTGGGGAGATAAAGCAGGGGAAAAAAAACAACAAAAAGACTGGCAACAGTTGTTAGCCCAGGTGCCAATCTTTAGGGAAAAAAAAAAAAAAAATCCTCATGAAGCTGCACTACCAAAATATGAAGTCAAAATCCTAAGCATGACACTGGAGAGTCTACTTTCCATTTTCACTGAAATGTTTATTCACCAATAGATGTTTCTTATCAAATGCCTACCTTATTGGTCATAAAACAGTATCAGATAAATTCACCAAAATTTGTAAAGAATATTTTTAATTGAAATTTTATTTGACCCTTCTCAAACTTTCCATTGGAGGTACTGAGGAAAAATGCATTTATCATATATGCAAAATATTGTAACAATTCTCTTTTAAGTAGTGAAAGCACCACACACATACTCATTCCTAATCCTCAAACTTTTAAGGAAAAACAGTGTATCATCCAGACATAATAATAGCACAGAACCCTGAAGAGGCTTGATTTGGTTACAGAAATCAGTGGGAGCTCAGGTGGCCAGAGGACCTGACCCATGTTGGGCCTGCATGCTCTGTAACATGTCACCATATAACACATCCATGCATGCAAGACACACAGAATGAGAAGCCTGCAGAGCAGGCACAGCACAGAGTAGACAGTGCCTTCTGAAGCTCAACACTGCATATCAGAAAGTAGAACACACTACACAAATGGGTAACACACACGTAAACAAACGAGAGTCAGCCCTAGAAAATTCCTGATGGCCCAATTCCGGGCCACAAGATTGGACTTGTGTGATCCCTCCTGGGAAGTGAGTAAGGCTGGGCCCTCTTGCTCATAATTACCCTAATGAAGCTCTGTCCAACAGTGCAACCCAGTCCAACCTCATGTCATAAACAATTCCATTCCTGGCCCAACGCTGGCCACTGCAGGGAATACAGAGATGAATAAGGTGGTAGTCACGGCCCTTCTTTGGGTCATGGGGCAAACAACAGTGTTTCTCAAAGTGTAGGCTCCTGATGAGGCAGATCAGAATTGCTTGGACTTACTAAAAATGCACATTCCTGAGCCCTGCTCCCAGAGATTGTGAGTCAATGATTTTGCGGTGGTGCCCTGAAATTTGCGTTTTTAAATTTAATTTATTACATGAGACATTTACATAGTTCCAAAGCTAAAACTGAGAAGTCGGGCTCCCATCCTGCCCGCTCCATGTTCTCTCCTTTCTGCTACAGGTAACCACTTCAGTAATTTTTGATTTATCTTTCCACTGTTTCTTTGAATAAGTAAATATGATTGTGTATACACACATACAAATACACATACAGACAAATCTGCATTTTTTTACAGGCTTGGAATATATATTAAAGTTTGAGAACCAGGCTCTAGAAGCAGACATGATTTACTGGGTATGTAACCTTGGAAAAATTACTTAAATTCTCAGGTTCTTCCTTTGCAAAATGGAGTTATTATTTCATAAAAGCTTAATACAGATTAATACTCAATAAATGGAGGCTATTCTATTAATACCATTATTAATTAATTAAATACATAATGAATACCCATCATGAGTCAGGAACTGTTCCAGGCACTGCAAATAAAGCAATGTACAAAACAAAGTTCCTGCTATGAAGGAATTTATATTCTAATATCGATTAGAGGAGACAATAATACATAAAATAGCATTAGGTGGCAATCCATGATAAGAAGGATAAGGCTGAGTAAGAGAATAGCACAATGGTAGATGAGGCATTCTCTTTCATATAAGATACTTAGGGAAGGTGTTGCTGATTTACGTGATATTTCAGCAGAGACCTGAATGAGATGAGGAATGAGCCATGTAGTATGCAGGGCAAGAGAGTGCCAGGTGGTGGAAACAGCAAGTGCAAAGGCCCTGAGGTATTTACATGCTTTGTGTGTTCAGGGAACAAGGAAGATGGTGTGACTAGTACCAGAAAGGAGCAAGGGGTAAAAGCATAGGAGATAAAGTCAGGCAAATAACCAGAGGTCTAATCATGTCAGATGTAGCCAACCATGGTAAGGACTTGGGAACTTATTCCAGTTGTGATGGGAAACTACGGGAGGGTTTTAAGCAGAAGAGAGATGTGATTAGATTAAGTTTTCAAAGGATCACTCTGCCTCTGTGTGAACAGAAAATTAAAAATGGCACAACGGTAAACACCAGGTGATCAGTCAGGAGACTACTACAGTAGTTCAGATGAGAGAAGATGGTGCCTTGTCAAAAGTAGAAAGAGTGGAGATAGAGAGAAGTGACTGGATTCTAGATTTATTCTAGAGATAGAGTACATGAGATTTGCTGATGGACTAGATGTGATGTATAAGAGAACAAGAGAAGTTAAGAATGATTCCAGGGCTTTTGGCATTAGCCAAATAGGTAAAGAGAAATGCCATTTGTTGAAGTGTGGGATACAGAGAGACAAGCATGTTTTGGGAGAATGGAATCAAGAACTGTTTTGGCCACGCTATTAGACATCCAGGTGAAGATGCTGAAAAGACAGCTGGATTCCATAACTCTAGAGTTTAGGAAGAAGTCATCATCATCAGTATCCTCACCATTTCCATCTCCAAGGAGAAAGATTATGGCATCTCTACGACATCTTCCAGCTCAAATTTGTCTGGCCCTGCGTGATCTGGCTCCTGGAGGTTCCTGGATGAACTTTCCACTTTAGGACACAGCAGAGATAAAAGGAGTAATGACTAGAAATAGAAATGTTGCTGCTAAAATATTAAAATAAAGTATTTTGGAGGCAGGGGTAGTAAATGGCCTCTTATAGCCCAATACCTACCACAGCATCCTAGGAGGCAAAGGGCACTTTTCCTGTTTGGTTGGAGATCAAGGCAGGCGAAAAGCTACCTATCATTTCAAAACAATGTTGTGAAAAGCACAGGTGTAGGGAATCTTTACCATAACAAAGCGGAGTTGGTGAAGAGGTTGAGCTATACGTACTACTATCCCATAGGGTATGAGAGTCAAGGATTCTGACAAGCTAAGAAAAGTGTGGTAAGCAGCTCCATCCCTCCTTTCAGCAGCATATGTCCTAGGCTGAGTTGGGTACCCCCTTCCATGTTCCCATAATAGGCAGCATATGTCTCTTGTGTCATTTAACTTGTATCATAATCTGTTCATACATCTTTGTCCTCTACTGTGTGTCCTAGGAGCACAGGCACTGTTTCTTACTCATCCTTGTATTCCTGTCCCTACCAGACAGACTGGTCCATATAGGTACTTAATACATATTTGATGAAGAAACAGGGGAATGAAAAGGACCAGGACAGCTTAGTGCAGAGGTGTGATTTTAAAGAGGCCCAGGGCTCCTAAAGACAGGAGAGGTGCACGTTAACATGAAGATCTGTAGTGAAAGCACCCTACTGAAGAGGCAGTGAAGAACTCTGCAAGGCTGACCGGGTGCCACATCCACAGAGGATGGATAAGATGCCAGCCACCACCAAGATTCCACCAGGCCCATCATGGCTCCCTAGCTCAGTGTAAGATACGATTAGAGTTCTGAGCCACCTTTTTACGGCCCTGGATTTCTCCGACCCAGACACTGACAAGAAAGATTTAAATTATTTGTCAGTTCTTCGGTGGCTGTGAGCAGACACAATTGCTCATAGATAAGAGCATAATGTTCATAGTTAAGAGTCAAGGTTTAGACCCCTTAAATCATATGCATCCTGGAGCATTCAAGAGATGCCAGACCATGCTTTCTGCACTGGCCAATCCCAAGAGGATTATGCAAGTTTTTATGGGTTAGATGTCATGACAGCCTCGAATGATGCTCTTCTACCCACAGAGCTGGGTAACTTGGGCACTTTGAAGAGAAGGCAATCAACCACTTGGCTAGGTTAAGAGTTTAGAGTAACAACGTGAGTTACCAACAGTAATGAGAATGACGAGTGATCACTAAGGGAAAAAAGGCATATGGCGTTAACTTGTTCAACGCCCCCACCAAGGGCTGTCTTTCACCTAGAAAACAACACAATCATTTGGACAAGTTCAAGGCCCTGGCAGGCTGAGAACTTCCCACTTTTTGTCCCTCCAAACTAACGACTTCTTGGGAATCGAAATAAGCCAAAACTGAGCACAATTCATAAGGAAAGCTCAACCTCCATCTCTGTACCGAGAGCAAGGGCGAGTGGAACGTCCCTAAGATGCCTGAGTCTGTGGGGATGGCCCAAACAGCCCCACCGCCCTCGCTGTCTACAGTGCTCTGCCCTCCTCATCCCAGGCCCCTCTCGGACAGCGTCCGACCGGAGCCCACACAGCCAGACGCCTGACCACTTCCCTAGCCTCGTGAAAGGTCCGGACTGCTCGCGCGCTGACCTGGCCTCGGCCCCTCGGCCCCTCGGCCCCTCGGCTCACCCCAGGCAGCCAGACAGTCGATCTGCAGAGGCAGCTTTTCTAAGATCGGCACCGGCTCGAAGGCGTCGTGCATGGCGGCGAGCAGAGAATCGTCGCGGCAGTCTCACCCGGAGTGAGTTGGGCCGGGCTCGGCGCGGGCCAGAACCAGGCCAAGGAAAGGGCCGACCAGGACCCGGCCAGCGACCCCAGCTACAGGCCCTTCCGCAACAGAGCCATCATCAACAGCGGACTTCCTGCTGGGCTAAGCCCGCCCCTTCCGCCGCCCAAGCCCCGCCCCTTCCGCCCCGGCCGCTAATGCACCTTCGAGGAATGGCCGGGTGCTTGGGAGTCTTCGTCTGGCACCCAGAACTTCCCCGAGTGGAGCCCGAGTAGCCAAGGGGTTAACGAGAAAGGAAAAAGATCTTAATCTTAGCATTGCCTTAGGCAGTGTAACGTGGTGGTGAAGAATTCGGGCTTTGGCGCCAGTTAGACCTGGGATGGAAATCTATTTAGGAGATGACCTGTGACTTTTAAGAAATTAAGAATCTCCAGAGGCCTTAGTTTTGTTATCTGCAAAATGATGGTAGTGTTACGTATCTGCTAGCGTTGTGAGCGCTTGCCAAAGCCTGACACACTCTAAGCACTCGATAAATGGTTTTAGTAATAACCCCAACCAGTTCAAGTACCTTACCCTTGCATTTTAAAGGTGATTGTAGGCCAGTGGTTCCCAAATCAGCAGCGTCAGCATCACCTGGGAACTTGTTAGAAATGCAGTCTCAGGCCTCATTCCAGCCCTACTGAGTCAGAAACTGGAGTAGGGAGTCCAGCAGTCTGTGTTTGGGTAAGTCCCCAAGGTGAATCCATGCACTTTTAAAGTTTGAGAACCACCACAAGGATGTCTGTATCTGGCAGTTTCCCCCGAAGAAGATAGCAGGTGTGTCATAAAATTAAGCATTTAAGGTTGAAAGCAAAAATGTAAAAGAAAAGGAGTCTATGATATAGAAGTAAAAAAACCGAGCCTGGTCACTTTACTTTTACACAATGTCAGTTTCTTCATCTGTAAATTAGGAATATTGTCCCATCTTTACCAAGTGCTGTATCTGATAATCAAATGAAGTCACTTCAAGTAGTAAGAAACACAAGAATTGCTAAACAAATCTCGTGTTATGGCTGATTTTCACCACAGAAACCCAACACCTTGAAAATTTAGACTTGCCAGCTGCTGTAATGGAAGAAGGTCTAATACCTAGCAGTTCCAGGTCCAAAGACTGAGACCAAAATCAACAATTAAACTCTAAGGTAACAGGTCAGTGTGAAACTATAAATTTCTTCTGAACCTGTTCTAAAAAATGATACATATACCCAATCACAGTAACATAAGCAGCCATAAGATAAAGCAGAAAAAAGCAGATCCCAGGCTAGAGAATTTGTACTATACACTCCTGCTTAACACATTAGGGTTTTTTCCCCTAGTCTCAGGTCAACATCTAACCAGCCTCAAAAGATATGTGACCAACTCTCCTGCTGCATTATAACGATTACTCGCTTGCTAAGTTTTAGTAGGAAAAAACAAAAGCACATAACAGCAGCCTTTTGGTAATGTGTTAACCCGGGAGTAATCAGTTCTTCATATTGTTCCTTAGAGATGATGCCTCGGGGATTTTTTAAAAAATCACCACAGCAAACAGCTATAGAGAAATGTTACATAAATGTAAACACTTCCATTACAGTATGACTTAGTGAAAACTGTGGTGGTGTTGGTCATTGATTTCAAAAGATAAGACAGAATAAAAACCACGGAAGGAAAATTCCCACGAGAGAGAGTTGTAGAGAAAGAAGGGTCTTTAGAGAAAGTCTAGGGAAAAAAATGAGAAAAATATATTAATTTTGTTAAAATTTTTTTATATTAAAAAGTGGCATGAACTTTCTATGTAGAACAAAAATCTTGAGAAGGCAAAATTGGACAAAACCATTAAAACAGAAATATAGTGCTTCCAATGAATCCCATCACCTTGTGATGTCTCTTATAAACAGTCTCTAAACCAATACCAGATACAAGAACAGTCGATCTAAAGGATGAGCAGCAGTCCAGGGCCTCCACACTACTTCATGCAGGAAAAACTGTTTAAATTAAGCCAGGAGAACCAGTTTCCTTTGTGTTAGCTCCTGCTTGTGAAGCATTAGTCCCTTTAGCAGGGTGCTCACTCACAAGCACTTTGATGGAGTGCCTCTCTGCGCGGAGTGCATCACCCAGTGAATGGCAGAAGGCAAACAAAGCATTGCCTAGGTCTCTGCAGTGCTGCCCTCGGAGGCTTACAAAACAGTAGTTAAAAGTTCGGGAGTGTGCACCACATTGCCAGCAATGGGATGTGTCACAATAGCAGATGTCAAAAGAGTTAAGCTAATATTTCTCTCTAAAGTACATCTGAAATAGAAAAATCTTTAATATACACCATTTGTAAACAAAATTGCACTTGATTTTGCTTTTTTAAATGATGTGAATCATACTGTAACAGTTTCTTTTTTTTTTTGCTGTCCTTTTCATCATTCATAGAACCATGGCTCCTTAACTCAGAAGGACTCTTTTTTTTTCTCAAAACTACCTCTGCAAGATGTTACCTTGGCTTCCCAGGAAATGGAAAGATAATTTACAATTTCCCCCATCACCTATGTAACTCCCTAAATAAATAAAAATTACAGGCAGTTGCTCCTGGAGATTACATATTACGGTGTTGATGTCACAGTTCTTTAGAAGATGTTAAACTTTTTAGTCTGACAGATTAAACAATTTAAACATTACAGAAGGCTCAGGAACAACATACATAAGTTGCATAAACATCCATGTCAGAGTATGGGAGGGAAAGGGGCATCAATGTTGTAAAGAAGAAACTTGTAGATTTTTCTCATCCTATGAACTTATTTTCAATGAGAAGTCCTCCTTGCTCTGACACCTCTGGCCAGCTCCAATGCACAAAGATCAAGGAACAGATCAGGATGTCGCTGCCTCCTTTAATCCCATGGGGTAGTGTAAAGACTGACACAGAAGCTGATCTCTTCCCAGATACTAGCCATCTTCAACTGCACATCTTCCCATTCTTTACTCCATTTTGGACCTTTCAAAGTGTGTGATCATTCGTTCCTACGGGGGAAAAAAGGTTTATTCTAAGTATATTAATTCCAAATGGTCTACATTCCAAATATCTTCTACAAAGATGATGCACACACACATTTCCCACAAGTACTTGTTTATGTTCATTAAATATTTAGAGAGAGAGTGCCTAACCATCTATGAAGATTTGAGACATACAGATGTCCAGCCACCCAAGATTAACTGAATCAAAACCTCTAGGCTTCTGGAAAACCACAAGTGAAAAGAACTGTATATTTGAGAGTCAATTAAAATGATGAAACAAACATTTACTTAAGATTAACCTTTAATAAAAATGTCTCTCCTTTGATTCAGTAATTAAACTTGAAGAAACAGTCAAGGATGTGGGCAGAGATTTAGCCATAAGCATTTCTACTCCAACACTCAGAATTATAACAAAATACTAGAAAGAATTAAGCATTCAAAAATACAGGATCATAGGGGCCGGCCTGGTGGCATAGCAGTTAACTTCACACGCTCTGCTTTGGCGGCCAGGGGTTCGCCGGTTCAGATTCCAGGTGCAGATGTACACACCACTTGTCAAGCCATGCTGTGGCAGGTATCCCACACAGATAAAGTAAAGGAAGATGGGCACAGATGTTAACTCAGGGCCAATCTTCCTCAGCAAAAAAAAAAAAAAAAAAAAAAAAATTACATAAACAAACTGTGTGTATCCTTATAATGAAATATTATATATTCATTAAAATTATGTTTGATGAAAAAGTTCTAGAGATCTGTTGTGCAACAATGTGCATATACTCAACACTTTGCACTTGAGAATGGTTAGGATGGTAGATTTTATGTTTTTTTACCTCAATTTTTTAAAAAGTCATGTAAAAAACTACATTTGATTATAAAATATTATTTACAGTATGCCATCTCAATTAAGAAAACTGTACTATTAAATTTCCTTTCTTACCCTATTTTTTACCTTAATTACTATTTTTTCATTTTTCCTTTGCTTCATTTGCTAAGCACCCGTCACAAATTTATCCCAAACTCTCATAGAACTGTAAATCCCTTTTCAATATGATCAATTACATCAGCTAATCTATCCTTTTCACTTTTTTCTTAGAAATACCCCTCCTGAAGCTCTCTGTTCTCCTGCTCCCTCCTGGACTGGCTGCTCTCCAAGCCTGTCGCCCTGCTGTCACTCTGAGAGTTTCTTACATCATCTTCCTGGAGATTTATCCTCATGTCTCTGTCTTGGAGACTTTACTTCCTGGATCCCAAGTCTTTCTCTTTTTAGTTCCCTCACTCTGTAATTAACATTTTCTACTACTTTCCTGAGAAAGCACACAAGGATGTCAATTACTTTATTCTTGTGTAACTAAAAAACATGTTTATTGTACCCTCATATTGATAATTTAGTTGAGTATAGAATTCCAGGTAGAAAATAATTTTCCTCAGAATTCAAAGACATTGTTCTATTAGCTGTAGCATCCAAAGTTGCTGCTAAAGAGTGTGTGCCATTTTGATTCTTGGTCCCTTATTTAACTTGTTTCTCTTAAAATTCATTTCAGTTCTGGAATAGGTTTTTCACACAGGAGAACATGAACAGATGGGTGAAGTCAGTGCTACCAAAAGTACTATAGTAAACCTGTATTCCCATGAATGGCACAACTAGGTTTCACATACTCAGCCCCGTCTGGCTGCATGGCTGGAGAGCTGAAGCCAAACAGAAGCCCTGAAGGCAAATTATTAGCAGAAGAAAATCCCAAGAGGGAGATATTGGAACTGCAAAATACACCACAGAAAGCGAAGTGTTACACGGATAGGTTTAATTCTGAATGGCAGAGCTCTCAATTACTTCAATACACAGAACGGCTAAGGTATCTGACACTGTGGGCTGCATCACACCACAGGTCAGGGAAATGAAAGCCAATCCAACACAATGAGTCAGAATCGGGCAGATGCTTTCAAAAGGCTTTGTGAAATCAGGAGACTCTAGAATAACCTAATATTCAGAATACGTCCAAAATGAGTTCTCAGGAACTCAGACTAAAATTCTTACATAAAACTTCACCGTGAAGCCTTCTAGATGAACTGTATGGAGGCATATTAAAAGATTAAAAGTCAACATAAACATTAGAGGTACAAATTATAATCCTTACTATTGGAAGAGGACAGTGACACAGATAACACTGAACAGTAGATAACTCAAAATAATTTATATTTTGTTTTGGTCTACTATATTCCTTTCTCAATACTTTTCTTTATTATTTTTGCCTAGATTAGATAAGAGTTAAATTTGAATTTCTTAAAAACAAAGGAACCACAAAGTAGGAGAGTAAAGTATTTGCTACACAATTTAAACAAAGACATTCTCAAGTCTGACCATATAACTTTGGAAAAGAAAAGGAGAACATGTACAGAAAAGAAACATTCTTGAATATTTGAGCTCCAATATTAGTATTTCTATTCTCACCCTTTTTCAACTATACCAACTCTAGTTCTTCAGGCCACTACTGAGTCAAATAAGTAAAGGTTCCCTGAACAGAGGACTTATGACTCCCTGTTAAGTCACCAGACCCAAAGTTTATGCACATGATGTGATTACTAACCTCATCTGAATCCAGAAGGGCTGGAAGTGCTCTGCAGGGAGAAAAATACCAAATCAGTGTCACTGGAGTTGCATAGAAAACACAAAACATGTTCTGCATTATAAGAGGACCAATGTTTAATTAAAATTATAGCCATGGAAAAGAACTCAAAACTTCCAAAAGGATTATCCCATTGATTTTGGGAAGATCTATAGCTAAATCTTTCTAAGCAGAAATGTCATCTGAACGAATAATCCCAGCTACTTTTGTTTGTATATCATACCTAATCTTTAACTATTTTCTAACATCTTTTTAATGTTTTAATATTCTTTTAAGTGATTTAATCTTTTACTTCTAAAGTCAACTACAAGCATTCTCATTAGTATGCTCTTCAGCTCATTCATTTAAAATAATAAAAGTAATACTAACTTTGAAATGGGATTCTTGAGGTAATGATTCAAAAACTTACACATCTGTCACAGAAGAAGGAACGTTCTCTTCTACCCACTTCAAATCATCTTCCTGCTGGGAACATACAAATACCAGTTGTTACTAAAATGCACCAAACAATACATCTCAAGTAAGGATCTAAAGAGGACTCAAAATCTTTAAATTTAATCTCTTGTCACTCTGAAGTAGTATGTTCATATAACAAATGGGACTGCTAACAGAAAAGTCAAATAATTTAAAAAACTATATAACTGAAATATAAAATGACATCCTACATCCTTAAATGCTTTCTTCTCAATGGTCTAATACTAGAATTTGCTTCATATAAGCTTTGCTCCTTAAAAGTGAGATAAATTCTGGGGCTGGCCCCGTGGCCGAGTGGTTAAGTTCGCGCGCTCCGCTGCAGGCGGCCCAGTGTTTCGTTAGTTCGAATCCTGGGCACGGACATGGCACTGCTCATCAGACCACGCTGAGGCAGCGTCCCACATGCCACAACTAGAAGAACCCACAACAAAGAATACACAACTACGTACCGGGGGGCTTTGGGGAGAAAAAGGAAAAAATAAAATCTTTAAAAAAAAAAAAAAAGTGAGATAAATTCTAAACAGATTTGAATGCACAACTCTAAGAAGACCCAAGAAAACAACTGCTGACTGAAAAAAACCTTGATTTTTACTACAAAAAGA